>NW_028124167.1:0-35097 GCF_965194825.1 Balaenoptera physalus | reverse complement strand
AAATAAATTACTTTAAAATCCCAAAAAACAAAGACAGTGATAGAGGGAGAAATTTTTACATAATTCGTTCCGGGGCTGTGATGCAACCTGGTGTGACCACATCTAGACCCACAGTTGGATGAGAAATAAAGCTGGACACTCTTGGGGCTGAAAGTCTCTTTCCCTATTTACCAGATTGGGATCGTAGAAAGGCTGCCACCCTCTGGCCGTTACCTGCACAAGCAGCTTTAAAACCTGTGCTGATTGTCACTTCATATGAACAAGTACTTCAGGGCTGTAAATGAAACGTGCCCTCAAAATGTCTTGAGGGAGTTAATGGCCAAAAATTTTCAAAATGTGACTCTTACTTTAAGAAAACACTTTGAAGAACTAAGCTCTAATCACAGTTTGATAAATAAAAAGGGCATGCTTTAAAGCTCAATTTCAACAGATTATTGGACACATGCAAATTCAACCACAGATAGGTATCAGCTCACACCTGTTAGAATAACCATCAGCAAGAAAACTACAAACAATAAATATTGAAGGTGTTTTGGAGAAATGCATACCCTCAATTTTAAGTGGGACGTAACCTGGAAAGAGCCACTAATGAGAACTGAATGGTGGTGCCTTTAAAACATACACACTGAGCTACCATATGATACAGCAAGCCCACTCCTTGGCCTATAACATAAGAAGATATAACTGGAAAGACACAGGCAAACAAATGTGCATTGCAGCAGTATTACAATAGCCAAGACATGGAGGCAACCAGAAAGTCCATCAAGAGGTGCGTGGCCAAAGAAGAACTGGTACACGTACAGATGGAATATTAGCCAGGGAAAAAAATGAAACAATGCCATTTGCAGCACCATGTATGATTCTTGAGGTAATCAGGCAAATTGTACTAAGTCAGAAAGCAAAAGACACATATCCTATAATATCACTTATAGGTCTTAGCTAAAAATTGATACCAATGAAGATATTTCCACAGAGAAATGCAATCACAGATTCATTAAACAAACTTATGGTTCACCAAATGGAAAGGTGTGAGGATTGGATACATTAGGATATTGGGGTTAAGATAGATATAGAAACACATGTGAAATATGTAATCACCAAAGACCTACGTAATACCAAGACAAGACTACTCAACATCGTGTCATAACCTACATGGGAAAATGATCCAAAGAAGAATAGATATATGTATATGTTTAAAAGAACCACATCTTGCACACCTAGAAGAAACAAAACATTTTAATTAAATTTGCTCTGACAAAAAATAAGAATTAAATTAAAAAAAGAACAAGAAGTAATGAGACTTAAACTTAAGGGGCTATTTGCTGGCACATTGCATTCTAATTTACAACCAGAACATGACTTCCATTAAGGCTCTGTCATCACTAATAAAGCAGCTTTATAAGCAATGTTGAAGGTAGCTTAAAAGAAGTCTCACTAATTATTGATAGTAACAAGGAAACAAAGAAAAGTAAAAATCTCACTGCAAAAAGTATACATAGGGTAAGGATAGTAGATCAAACACTTATTAAACTTCTGTAAAGAATAAAAGACAACAGTCGTATGTTTTTTTAAAAAGAGAGGGCCCAAATAAATCTGAAATGAAAGAGATGATGTTACAACAGACACCACAGAAATACAAAGTATCCTAAGATACACACAGGGTAACTCAGGGCTCAGACTGGACAGAGCCCACTCTCCAGTCCCCTGTACATGACTTACAGGAGCCTCAGGAACTGAGGAGGGGGTCCCTGAAGAGAGGCTCAAGATAGAATATGGTAGGCATTAACATGACTGCATTCATCTTAAACATGCCTGAACTACATTCACACGAGATGATTTTGCCCTGTATGTACATCGGCACCTCTAGTTGGAACTGCAGATCTTTGGCTTCAACACCTCTACTGACAACATTAGCGTCACCTGCTGTGGACCGTCTCCTATAGGATTTCTACAATCACAAAACATCGAAGCTTCACAGGACCCAGAGTCTGTGCGACTCCACACAGAGTCTCAGAGTCTCAACTCCACTCAGATACTCCACTCTTGGAGGGCACACACAAAGGAGTGTGCACATCAGGACCCAGGGGAAGGCGCAGTGACCCTGTAGGAGAATGACCAGAACTACCTGCTACTTTTAGAGGGTCTCCTGCAGAGGCAGTTGGTGGCTGTGGCTGTGGCTCACCGTGAGGACAACGACACTGGCAGCAGAAGTTCTGGGAAATACTCCTTGGTGTGAGCCCTCCCAGAGTCCGCCATTAGCCCCACCAAGAGCAAGGTAGGCTCCAGGGCTGGGTCGCCTCAGGCCAAACAACCAACAGGGAGGGAACCCAGCCCCATGCATCAGCAGACAAGTGGATTAAACTTTTTATTAAAGTTTTATTTAATCCGTAGACAAGTGGATTAAAGCTCTGCCCACCAAAGCAACACCCAGCTCTACCCACCACCAGTCCCTCCCATCAGGAAGCTTGCACTAGCCTCTAAGATAGACTCATCCACCGGAGAGCAGACAGCAGAAGCAAGAAGAACTACAATTCTGCAGCCTGTGGAAGGAAAACCACATTCACAGAAAGATAGACAAAATGAAAAGGCAGAGGACTTTATACCAGACCAAGGAACAAGATAAAACCCCAGAAAAAAAACGAAATGAGGTGGAGATAGGGAACCTTCCAGAAAAAGAATTCAGAATAATGATAGTGAAGCTGAGCCAAGACCTTGTAAAAAAAAAGGAGGCAAAGATGGAGAAGATGCAAGAAATGTTTAACAAAGACCTAGAAGAATTAAAGAACAAACAAACAGAGGTGAACAATGTAATAACTGAAATGAAAAATACACTAGAAGGAATCAGTAGCAGAATAACTGTGGCAGAAGAACGGATAAGTGACCTGGAAGACAGGAAGGTGGAAATCACTGCCATGGAACAGAATAAAGAAAAAGAATGAAAATAAACGAAGACACCCCAAGAGTCCTCTGGGACAACATTAAACGCAACAACATTCGCATTATATGGGTCCCAGAAGGAGAAGAGAGAGAGAAAGGACCCGAGAATATATTTGAAGAGGTTATGGTCAAAAACTTCCCTAGCATGGGAAAAGAAATAGCCACCCAAGTCCAGAAGCACAGAGTGTCCCAGGCAGGATAAACCAAAGGAGGAAAAGGACAAGACACATAGTAATCAAATTGACAAAAATTAACGACAAAGAAAAATGATTGAAAGCAGCAAGGGAAAAATGACCAATAACATACAAGGGAACTCCCATAAGGATAACAACTGATTTCTCAGCAGAAAATCTACAAGCCAGAAGGAAGTGGCATGATAAATTTAAAGTGATGAAAGGGAAGAACCTACAACCAAGAGTACTCCACCCTGCAAAGAGCTCATTCAGATTTGATGGAGAAATCAAAAGCCTTACAGACAAGCAAAAGCTAAGAGAATTCAGCACCATGAAACCAGCTCTACACCAAATGCTAAAGGAACTTCTCTAAGTGGGAAACACAAGAGAAGAAAAGGACCCACCAAGACAAACCCATAACAATTAAGAAAATAGTAGTAGGAACATACATATCGATAATTACCTTAAACGTGAATGCACTAAATGTTCCAACCAAAAGACACAGGCTCGCTGAATGGATACAAAAACAAGACCCATATATATGCTGTCTACAAGAGATCCATTTCAGACCTAGGGACACATACAGACTCAAAGTGAGGCGATGGAAAAATATATTCTATGCAAATGAAAATCAAAAGAAAGCTGGAGTAGCAATACTCATATCAGATAAAATAGACTTTAAAATAAAGAATGTTACAAGAGACAAGGAAAGACACTACATAATGGTCAGGGGATCAATCCAAGAAGAAGATATAACAATTATAAATATATATGTACCCAAAATAGGAGCACCTCAATGTATAAGGCAACTGCTAACAGCTATAAAAGAGGAAATTGACAGTAACACAATAATAGCGGGGGACTTTAACAGCTCACTTACACCAGTGGAGATCAGCCAGACAGAAAATTAATAAGGAAACACAAGCTTTAAATGACACAATAGACCAGATAGAGTTAATTTGTATTTATAGGGCATTCCATCCAAAAACAGCAGATTACACGTTCTTCTCAACTGCACACGGAACATTCTCCAGGATAGATCACATCTTGGGTCACAGATAAAGCCTCAGTAAATTTAAGAAAACTGAAATCATATCAAGCAGCTGTTCCGACCACAATGCTATGAGATTAGAAATCAATTACACGGAAAAAAACCGTAAAAAACACAAACAGATGGAGGCTAAACAATACGTTACTAAATAACCAAGAGATCACTGAAGAAATCAAAAAGGAAATCAAAAACTACCTAGAGACAAACGACAACAAAAACACGATGATCCAAAACCTATGGGACGCAGCAAAAGGAGTTCTAAGAGGGAAGTTTATAGCAATACAAGCCTACCTCAAGAAACAAGAAAAATCTCAAATAAACAATCTAACCTTACACCTAGAGGAACTAGAGAAAGAAGAACAAAACCCAAAGTTAGTAGAAGGAAAGAAATCATAAAGATCAGAGCGGAAATAAATGAAATAGAAACAAAGAAAACGAAAGCAAAGATCAATAAAACTAAAAGCTGGTTCTTTGAGAAGATAAGCAAAAATGATCAACCTTTAGCCAGACTCCAGAAAAAGAGGGAGAGGACGCAAATCAACAAAATTAGAAGTGAAAAAGCAGAAGTTACAACAGACACCACAGGAATACAAAGCATCCTAAGAGACTACTACAAGCAAATCTAGGGCAATAAAATGGACAATCTGGAAGAAATGGACAAATTCTTAGAAAGGGATAACCTTCTAAGACTGAACCAGGAAGAAATAGAAAATATGAACAAACCTATCGCAAGCAATGAAATTGAAACTGTGATAAAAAATCTTCCAACAAACAAAAGTTCAGAACCAGAAGGCATCACAGGTGAATTCTATCAAACATTTAGAGAAGAGCTAACACCCAACCTTCTCAAATTCTTCAAAACAATTGCAGGGGAAGGAACACTCCCAAACTCATTCTATGAGACCACCATCACCCTGATACCAAAATCAGACAGAGATACTACAAGGAAAGAAAATTATAGACCAATATCACTGATGAATATAGATGTAAAAGTCCTCAACAAAATACTAGCAAACAGAATCGAACAACACATTAAAAGGATCATACACCATGATCAAGAGGGGTTTATCCCAGGGATGCAAGGATTCTTCAATATACACAAATCAATGTGATACACCATATTAACAAATTGTAGAATAAAACCATATGATCATCTCAATAGATGAAGGAAAAGATTTTGAGAAAATTCAACACTCATTTACGATAAAAACTCTGCAGAGTGTGGGCATAGAGGGAAACTACCTCAACATAATAAAGGCCATATATGACAAACCCACAGCAAACAGCATTCTCAATGGTGAAAAACTGAAAGCGTTTCCTCTAAGATCAGGAACAAGACAAGGATGTCCACTCTCACCACTGCTATTCAACATAGTTTTGGAAGTCCTAGCCATGGCAATCAGAGAAGAAAAAGAAATAAAAGGAATACAAAAAGGAAAAGAAGAAGTAAAATTGTCACTGTTTGCAGATGACATGATATCATAGATAGAGAATCCTAAAGATGCCACCAGAAAACCACTGGAGCTAATCAATGAATTTGGTAAAGTTGCAGGATACAAAATTAATGCACAGAAATTGCTTGCATTCCTCTACACTAACAATGAAAGATCAGAAAGAGAAATGAAGGAAACAATCCCATTACCACTGCAACAATAAGAATAAAATACCTAGGAATAAACCTACCTAAGGAAGTAAAAGACCTGTACTCAGAAAACTAAAAGACACTGATGAAAGAAATCAAAGATGATATAAACAGATGGAGACATATACCATGTTCTCGGATTAGAAGAATCAATATTGTGAAAATAAATGACTATACTACCCAAAGCAATCTACAGAGTCAATGCAATCCCGATCAAAATACCTTTGGCATTTTCTACAGAACAAGAAAAAAAAATCTTAAAATTTGTAGGGAGACACAAAAGACCCTGGATAGCCAAAGCAGTCTTGAGGGGGAAAAAAAAGAGCTGGAGGAATCAGACTTCCAGACTTCAGACTATATTACAAAGCTAGAGTAATCAAGATAATATGGTACTGACACAAAAACAGAAATATAGGTCAATAGAACAGGATAGAAAGCACAGAGATAAACCCATGTACCTATGGTTAACTAATCTATGACAAAGGAGGCAAGGGTATACAATGGAGAAAAGACAGTGTCTTCAGCAAGTGGTGCTGGGAAAACTGGACAGTTACATGTAAAAGAATGAAATTAGTACACTCCCTAACACCATACACAAAAACAAACTCAAAATGGATTAGAGACCTAAATATAAGACCAGCTACTATAAAACTCTTAGAGGAAAACATAAGCAGAACAGTCTATGACATAAATCACAGCAAGATCCTTTTTGACCCACCTCCTAGAGAAATGGAAATAAAAACAAAAATAAAAAAATGGGACCGAATGAAACATAAATTCTTTTGCACAGCAAAGGAAAACATAAGCAAGATGAAAAGACAACCATCAGAATGGGAGAAAATATTTTCAAATGAAGCAAATGGCAAAGGATTAATCTCCAAAAAGCAGCTCATGTAGCTCAATATCACAAAACCGAACAACCCAATCCAAAAATGGGCAGAAGACCTAAATAGACATTTCTCCAAAGAAGATATACAGGTTGCCAACAAACACATGAAAGGATGCTGAACATCACTAATCATTAGAGAAATGCAAATCAAAACTACAGTGAGGTATCACCTCACACCAGTCAGAATGGCCATCATCAAAAAATCTACCAACAATAAATGCTGGAGAGGCATTTATTGGAGAAAAGGGAACCCTCTTGCACTGTTGGTGGGAATGTAAATTGATATAGCCACTAGGGAGAACGGTATGGGGGTTCCTTAAAAACTAAAAATAGAACTACCATACAACCCAGCAAACCCACTCCTGGACATTTACCCTGAGAAAACCATAATTCAAAAAGAGTCATGTACCACAATGTTCACTGTAGCTCTATTTACAATAGCCAGGACATGGAAGCAACCTAAGTGTCCATCAACAGATAAATGGATAAAGAAGATGTGGCACATATATATACAATGGAACATTATTCAGCCATAAAAAGAAACGAAATTGAGTTATTTTTAGTGAGGTGGATGGATCTAGAGTCTGTCCTACAGAGTGAAGTAAGTCAGAAAGAGAAAAACAAATACCATATGCTAACACATATATATGGAATCTTAAAAAAAAAACTTTATGAAGAACCTAGGGGCAGGAAAGGATTAAGAACACAGACGTAGAGAAAGGACTTGAGGACATGGGGAGAGGGAAGGGTAAGCTGGGACAAAGTGAGAGAGTGGTATGGACATATATACACTACCAAATGTAAAATTGATAGCTACTGGGAAGCAACCACATAGCACAGGGAGATCAGCTCTGTGCTTTGTGACCACCTAAAAGGGTGGGATAAGGGAGTGAGAGGGAGGTGCAAGAGGGAGGGGATATGGTGTTATATGTATACGCACAGCCGATTCACTTTTTTATACAGCAGAAACTAACACACAATTGTAAAGCAATTATACTCCAATAAAGATGTAAAAGAAAAAAAAAGCCCAGAGATAAACCTACACACCTATGGCCCACTAATCTATGACAAAGGAGGCAAGGGTATACAAAGGAGAAAAGAAAGTCTCTTCAATAAGTGGTGTTGGGAAAAATGGACAGTTACATGTAAAGGAATGAAATTAGAACACTCCCTAACACCATACACAAAAAAATAAACTCAAAATGGATTAGAGACCGAAATGTAAGACCGGACACTATAAAACTCTTAGAGGAAAACATAGGAAGAATACTTTTTGACATAAATCACAGCAAGATCTTTTCTGATCCACCTCGTAGAGTAATGGAATAAAAAAAAAATAAACATATGGGAGCAAATGAAACCTAAAAGCTTTTGCAAAGCAAAGGAAACTACAAACAAGACGAAAAGACAACCCTCACAATGGGAGAAAATATTTGCAAACGAATCAATGGACAAAGGAGTAATCTCCAATGTATATAAACAGCTCATGCAGCTCAACAGTAAAAAAACAAACAACCCAATCCAAAAATGGGCAGATGACGTAAATAGACATTTGTCCCAAGAAGACATACAGATGACCAAGAAGCACATGAAAAGCTGCTCAACATCACTAATTATTAGAGAAATATAAACCAAAACTACAATGAGGTATCACCTCACACGAGTTAGAATGGGCATCATCAGAAAATCTACAAACAACAAATGCTGGAGAGGGTGTGGAGAAAAGGGAACCCTCTTACACTATTTGTGGGAATGTAAATTGATACAGTCACTATGGAGAACAGCATGGAGGTTCCTTAAAATACTAAAAATAGAATTACCATATGACCCAGCAATCCCACTACTGGCCATATACCCAGAGAAAACCATAATTCAAAAAGACATATTCACCACAATATTCATTGCAGCACTATTTACAATAGCCAGGTCATGGAAGCAACCTAAATGCCCATAGACAGACGAACAGAAAAGATGTGCTACATATATAAAATGGAATATTACTCAGCCATAAAAAGGAATGAAATTGGGTCATTTGTAGAGACGTGGATAGATCTAGAGACTGTCATACAGAGTGAAGTAAGTCAGAAAGAGAAAAACAAATATCGTATATTAACGCATACATGTGGAACCTAGAAAAATGGTAAAGATGAACCGGTTTGCAAGGCAGAAATAGAGACACAGATGTAGAGAACAAATGTATGGACACCAAAGGGGGAAAGTGGCAGGGTGGTGGTGGTGGGATGAATTGTGAGCCTGGGATTGACATATATACACTTATATGTATAAAATAGGTAACCAATAAGAGCCTGCTGTATAAAAAAATGAATAAAATAAATTCAAAAATTAAAAAATAAATAATACTTAAAAAAATAAAACAGAAAAAAAAGTTCTGTCCTTCCCATAGACGTATTTATATGAATGAATTATTTCCATGCTTATATCCATAAATACAAAAAGAGGAATAAACTTACCTTGAACCAAAAAAGAAAAAAAAAAAGACAGAACCCACTGGTCATACAGAGGAAAACCCTATCAGGGCACTTGCTCCAGTGGTAAACAATTCTGAAGTTGGTCACAGGTGGGGAATCATCTCCCATGCAGCCAGCAGCCCCCACACGAGGAGCGTCCTCATTGCAAAGCTGGGGGACCGTGAGGAGGCGTCTCTGAGTAAACGTGAGCTGAGCCCCAGGCCAGCTGCTGCTGAACTTTTCCCACCCTTCCCAGGTAAAACACCTGAATGTGTGCAAAGACTTTAAAAACTAGAGGAAGGGGCTTGGAGTCACACCAGCGACAGCACGCAGGCCGACTTGGTGCCTGCAGGCCAGCCAGGATGGTCCTGGCCCCGGGCGATCGTCTGGAAGCTTTCCATTTCCCTGCCTGAGGTACCCCTCCTGTCCCGGCCCCCACTGCTTTTTTCCTTCCTCACCTCTGCCCGGGGAGAAATTCCAGCAGCAAGTATGGGTGACACATCCTCTTCTTTAGCAGGTGGCAGCCCGGCAACTCCTGCAGAAAGTCCAGCAGAGCCCCAGTCACACCGGGCCACTCATAGAGCCGTGGGCCCTACTCCTTCCCACCAGCCCAACCCCGAGACTGCTGATGGGGCAGAGAATATGGCGTCAGGCACAGCTGCAGAGGCTTTTGCTGCCTGAAGGGGTGTTTATATTGACCTCAACCTAGGCACACCTGGGAAGGGCTGGCCGGCCGTGTCAGGCTGCCCACGTCAGCCAATCCTCGCCCCTCAGGGGCTCAGAGTTGCAGAAAATGGGCCTTGCTGCACCGGCCAGATCCAAGGAACAGGTGTAGGGTCCCCAGAGTCAGGATAGATAAGGGGCGGCAGCCCTGGCTTGTTTTCTAATCATTTTATCTGGTCCATGAGTGGGAGACAACTTCAAGAAGACCCTCTCCTAATGAGAGGAACCCAGGAGTCAGGGAGAGGAGGGGTGGTGGGTGGAGACAGAGGCCTGGTGCCCCAGCTGCAGTGGAAGCCCCTGGAAGACCAGGCAGAGGGAGGTCACACAGAGTGAAGCCTAGGGTCACAGACCTGTTGGAGCTGCTGTTTGTTAGTTCAAGCTCTGCTCTGAGGTGCTCTGTGTCAGCTCTGAGTGACAGGTGTGCTGGGGGTGCTCTGCAATGAGGGCTATGTGCACGGTTCCTGTGTGCCCAGCCCTGCCGGGGTACCTGTCCACGGGAGCTCCATATCCAGGGAGCGGCCTGCCCACGAGAGCCCCGTGGGCTGCTGCGTACCTGCCCAGGTGAGCTCCATATCCTGGGAGCGGCCTAACCACCAGAGCCCCGTGGGCTGCTGGGTACCTGCCCAGGTGAGCTCCATATCCTGGGAGGGGCCTGACCACAAGAGCCCCGTGGGCTGCTGGGGACCTGGTAGAGGACGCCAGGACAGTCAGTGAAGCCACAGAGGATATACATCTAGTAGTTCCTAATTCCTACACCCTGCTGGTCATTCTACCATCCACCAGGACATGGCATTCTGTATTAGACTTCAATGATGCCTTCTTCTGTATTCCATTCGTCCCAGAGTCACAAGAAATTTTGGCTGTGAGTGGCAGGACTCAACATACAACAAAAACAATACTGCTGGGCCGTCCTGCCCCAGGGGTTCAAAAATTCCCACACCATCTTTGGGGAAACGTTAGCTAAAAACCTAAAAGATCTACCTCTGGAGAAGGGAACCCTCCTTCAATATGCAGATGACATTCTGATCACCAACCCGACTAAGGAGGCCTCTGAACTACCTAGACAATAAAAGATAGAAGGTATCCAAGGAAAAGGCTCAAATATCACAAACTAAGGTGGCCTTCCTGGGCTTCATTCGCACAGAAGGTCGGAGAAGCCCACCCCAGGAAAGAGAAGAAGCCATTTGCAGCCTCAGCCTTCCTGAAACTAGAAGACAGCTTAGGGGTTCCTGGGGAGACCGGGGTTTGCTGCATCTGGATCCCTAACTACAGTCTAATAGCTGGGCCTCTATATGAAACACTGAAAGGAAAAGATGATGATCCTTTTGAATAGAATCCAGAAGCGGCCTTTCAAGATTGGAAAGAGCAGTCAATTCAGACCCTGGCCCTGGACCTCCCTAAGTTAGCTAAACCCTTTGACCTTTACATTCCTGGTCCAAGGCGAATCGCCCTTGGAGTATTAGTGCAAAAACTGGGACCACTTGACATGGAACAATGCAAGAATGCCCTCCAGGCATTGGCCAGCCACCCCATCCGACCAGGATACTGGGGGTATCTAAAAACCTGGAAATCAGCAGCCCGCAAGGCCAGCTCCCTCCTAAGGGAAAAGGACGCCACTTGGTGATCCTAACCACCCACCATGCCCTGAAGTTGCAGGGATTGCTCCGTGGGCACAATGACCTCGAGGGAGGAGGCCCTCCAACACCAACCTCCAGAGAGACAACCTAGGACAATGGGCCCCCATGACGACTCGTGTGACCATCACTTGACCTGGAGCTTCTCTCAGAAAACAACAAGAGTGTGCCCCAAAAGAGCAGACTATTGCTTTCAGGACTTACTGCACCCAGAGCGGAGCTAATAAACTTGGCAGGGGAACCGTAAATAACGCTGCCACCATAGAAAAGCCTACAGACACCGCGGTGACGGCGGCCAGTGAGACCGGCTGTACTCCTGGCTACTTCAAAAGGCCATTGACTGAGTGGCCGTCATGGTCCTGGATCACCACCGGCCCTGGACTGTCTGGGAGTTGAGCAAGCAGGGCTCTGACACCTGGTGCTGTTTGTACGTTAATTCAGTGGCCTAACTGAAGAAAGCGCAGACTACTGGTCAGAGCATCTAGGCTGGCAGAAACCGTCAGCCTAAGGGGGCCGAACCAATGTGGAGCAGGGTAAAACCGCCCACCCCCCCAGCGTCTCTGCACATCTCTTTCCTGGACCCTTAAAGGTCATTAGAATCTATAAAACTTCCAATGCTGGTGCTCAGGCAGACGAGCAGTGAGGGAGGAGGCCTGCGGACAATCAACCTCACCTGGAGGCTGCTGGGGAGAAGTCCTGCCCCTCCCCCCGGGTATGAGGACACCCAACTCAGCATGAAGCATTTACAGAAGACGTGTCTGCACCCTCAGCGCCCCAAGAATGAGGAATGGGACAAAAGGCAGAGGAGGGCTTTGTCACTGGCAAAGCCCATTAAAAATTCCTGGGAGATAAAAATAGAATCTGGGCAATAATATAAAGTCTAACCATTTTTTCCTTTGTGCTTTGTCTAATTTCACTTGCTCCTAGGTTTCCACAAGCAGAGGTCCCACACCCGACACTTCAGACCCGATTTCCTAGTGCAAAATGGCTGGGCCAACACCTCAGCTCGTGGGGCCCCGTGCAGACTCTGCGACATAGAGCCTGAGCTCCAGCCAACCCGGCCCTCGAGAGCTCCGCCCCCTCCCTCCCGCTGATGCTGACAGGATCCCTACACAGCAGCCCGGCCCACAACCCGCAGGGGAGCACACACTCTCACCTCTCCATTCTCTGATCAAAATATAAAGTTTTCCTTTGCTTCTGAACCAAAGTCAGTCTCGATCTGTTGGCTCCAATGACACTGGGCAGGGAGACCCTTGTTGGGGCCCACTCTGCAGGATCAGTAACAGAATTTGAGAACATTGTAACTTCAATGAACAGATGTGTGAGCCAAACTGTAATTAACATAGAGCAGTGTATAAGGCTCGTGTAAAATAAGATGTTTCTAACACTTCCATTTGATATTTCCATCACTTTATTATAAGCAAGTTCAGTGGAGGGGTTTGTCTAATTTGTCAGGTCAACAGTAGAGAAATGCAGTGATTTCTTTCCAAGGATGTACATCTAATAATCTTGGTTGAAGTTTCAACCTTGTTTTGAATGATTTTCCATTGAAAATGATACCTCTCTTTCAGCTCCTAGATTTCTGAGAAGTATAAAATCTTATATTTTTTATTACCAAAGGGGAAAGGTGGGAGGAGGGATAAATTAACAGTTTCAGATTAACATATACACACTGCTATGTATAAAATATATCATCAACAAGGAACTACTGGATAGCACAGGGAACTATACTCAATATTTTGTAATGACCCCTAAGGGGAAATAATCTGAAAAACAATAGATATCTATATCGACATCATCTATCAACTACAGATAAAATGGAAACTAAAGGAGGCCAATGGTGAGCGTTTCTGAACCTGAAGACTTCAATCATCTAAAGTTCGGACTCTGCCTACGGCCCAAGTCCCTTAATGAACACACATGTACCAGTAGCTTAAAAATTCCCCAGATTGGAGATCGGGGAGACACTGATTTGGAAAAATCCCTTGTGCTCTCCTTACATACACGGGACCTTTCCTACAGCTAAAACATGCCTGTGACACCCAGAAGATGGAACACGGTTGGATCAGGAAGATTTTGGAAAAGGCACCAAAATTCCTAATTTCCTGGTTGTTGGGTTCACGCCTCCAGCCTTTTTCCTTAATATCTCCCCACTTGAGGATGTCAGCACCTTCAACATCCAGTTGCACAGAAATTGGAATTTGTCCAAAGGAAGAAGGGGAAGGAGGAGAAACAAGGAGAGCCAAGCCCTAGATGTTCGGAGAGGCACATGTCACTCTACTTTCCAGTCAGGAAGAAGAATTAAGCAAAGGCTTAGCCTGCCACCGGGAACAAGAGTAGGGCCAGAAGAAAACCAGCAGTTCTGCGGAAAGCTCCCAAAAAAGGGAGTTGAAAAATGGAGCTCAGGGGCACTGCAATTCACAAACCTGCAGAGTTATAAATGATAACTCTCGTCCACAAATATATTGAGGGAAGGCAACGAAGAGGATGTGAAATCAAGGCAGAATTGCAGGAAACAGATTTCAGGAGTTAGATTCGAATCACCCCTAAAGCACATGAAAAGCGGCAAAACGTCGACAATAATGCACTTGGACAAAAAGAGCATATGCGTTTTTTTCTGAATGAATTCAGGAAAAAACCCATAGGCCCTTTCTGGCAAACCAAGCAAGCCGGAAATGCAATTCAGCACTACAAAGAAGTCTGACTTCCCTTCGGTCAAAATGGCCTTCCTAAAAAAGTGTAAAAACAAGAAATGCAGGAGAGGACAGGGAGGAAAGGGAGCCTTGTTACACTGATGGGTGGGATGTAAATTGCCAATGATGACTCTGGAGAAGGGTATGGTGTTTCCTAAAACATCTAAAAAACAAAGCTAGAGAGAAAGGGGCACATCCACTCATGGGCATAAAAATTGGGAAAACTAAGAATCAGCAAGACACAGGCACCCCAAACTTTAGGGCTGCTCTGTTGACAAGAACCTCCACTTAATTCCACCTTAAATATCCCAGGAAAGAGAAAATTGGATAAAGAAGTTGTGGTCCATATGTAAAATGGAATATCACTCAGGCGTGAAATCAATATCATAAGGCTAGTAGCAGCATGATGAGTGGATTTAGGTACAACGATTCTAAGCGAAATAAGTCACACAGAAAAAGACACTTATCATAAGATATCACTAACAGAGGGAATGTAAAAACCGCTACACTTGAACGGAATTACAAAAGAGAACAGAGTCACACATTTGGAAAACACACTATGGTTGCTTAACGGGAAAGGTGAGGTGGGGTGATGCATAAAACAAGGATTTCAAATTAGCTCAGATAACGTTCCATAAACCCAATATGTAATAGACAAGACCTACTCCTTGCTCAGAGAACTGGACTCAACACCCCCTATTCATCGCACAAGAATATATCTGACTAGTAATAATCTTAAAACCTATGTATTGATATATCTATGGAAGTGAGTCAAGTGGGTGTAAAGCGGCATAAACACAGCAGTGAAAAGCAGCTAAACCCCATTATAAAAATAAATTACTTTTAAAAACCCATGAAACAAAGACAGTGTAAGAGAGAGAAATTCTTACACAATTCGTTCAGGGGCTGTGATGCAACCTGGATTGACCATATCTAGACCCACAGCTGGATGAGACATAAGGGTGGACACTCTCGGGGCTGAGAGGTTTGGTGGGGTTGGGGGAGCAAACGCAGACCCTTTAAAGTAACACTGCCTGTTGCCCATCCCATGGGTCCCAAATCTCCAGGATCAAGGGCATCTTCCTACATCGAAAACATGCATGAGAATCCCAGAAAGTGGTAGACAGTGAGACCGGGAAAGGTTTCTAAAACGCACCTCATTTCTCATCTCCTTGTGCTCGGGTTCGCCATTCCAGCCGCTTTACTAGCAATCTCCCTCCTTTGAGATACAGCACCTTTAACATCCTGTTCTGTACAGCTTGCAATTTGTCCTGAGGATGAACGGGAAGAGGGGGAGCCAATGAGAGACTAGCTCTAGGTGTTGGGACGGGCACAGGTCACTCTATTTTCCCATCAGGAAGAAGAATTAACCACAGGCTCAGCTTGCCCCCCGGAACCAGAACAGGGCCTGAAGCCATCCTGCGCTTTTGCAGCCAGCTCCCAAAAAGCGAGTTGTAAAATGGAGCTTCAGGGCACTGCAATTCACAAACCTGCAGAGTTATAAATAATAACTCTCATCCACAAATATATTGAGGGAAGGCAAAGAAGAGAATTTGAAATCAAGGCAGAATTGCAGGAAACAGATTTCATGAGGTAAATCCGAAACGCCTTTAAAGCTCATGAAAAGCGGCAAAACGTTGACAATGATGCCCTTGGCCACAAAGGGCGTATGCGTTTTTTTCTGAATACATTCAGGAAAAAACGCATACGCCCTTTTTGGCCAAGCAAGCAACCTGGAAACGCAAATCAGCGCTACAAAGAAGTCTCGCTTCCCATCGGTCAAAAGGGCCATGCTGAGAAAAGTGTCAAAACCAGAAATGCAGGACAGGCCATGGAGAAATGGGAGCCTTGCTACGCTGATGAGCGGGATGTAAATTGCCAACAGCCACTCTGGATAAGGGTACGGTGTGTCCTGAAACATCTAAAATACACAGCTTAGAGAGCATAGGGAACTTCCACGCATGGGGTATAAATAGGAAAAATTAAAAATCAGCAAGACACAAGCACCCCAAAGTTTAGGGCTGCTCTGTTGACAAGGACCTCCACTTCATTACACCTTAAATATCCCAGGAAAGAGAAAAATGGATAAAGAGTTTGTGGTCCTTATGTACAATGGAATATCACTCAGCCATGAAATCAATGTCATGAGGCTAGTAGCAGCATGATGAGTGGATTTAGGTACGACGATTCTAAGTGAAATAAGTCACACAGGAAAGGACATTTCTCATAAGGTATCACTTATAGAGGGAATGTAAAAACCGCTACACTTGAACTGATTTACAAAACAGAACAGAGTCATACGTTTAGAAAACACACTATTGCTGCTTAACGGGAAAGGTGAGGTGGGGTGATACATAAAACAAGGTTTTCAAATTAGCTCAGATACCGTTCCATAAACCCAATATGTAACAGACAAGACCTACTCCTTGCTCAGAAAACTGGACTCAAAACGCCCTATTCACCGCACAAGAATATAACTGACTAGTAATAATCTTAAAACCTATGTATTGATATCTCTCTGTTAGTGTGTCAAGTGGGTGTAAAGCAGCATAAACACAGCAGTGAAAAGCAGCTAAACCCCATTACAAAAATAAATTACTTTTAAAAACCCATGAAACAAAGACAGTAAAAGAGATAGAAATTCTTACACAATTCGTTCAGGGGCTGTGATGCAACCTGAATTGACCATATCTAGACCCACAGCTAGATGAGACATAAGGGTCGACACTCTTGGGGCTGAGAGGTTTGGTGAGGTTGGGTGAGTAAACGCAGACCCTTTAAAGTAATACTGCATGGAACCCATCCCATGGGTCCCAAATCTCAAGGTTCAAGGGCATCTTCCTACATCAAAAACATGCATGAGAAACCCAGAAGATGGTACCCCGTGTGAATGAGAAAGGGTTTTAAAACGCACCTCATTTCTATTCTCCTTGTGTTCGGGTTCGCCATTCCAGCCACTTTACTAGCAATCTTCCTACTTGGAGCATCAGCACCTTTAACCTCCTGTTCCGTACAGGTTGCAATTTGTCCTGAGGATGAACGGGAAGACGGGGAACCAATGAGAGACTAGCTCTTGGTGTTGGGACAGGCACAGGTCACTCTATTTTCCCATCAGGAAGAAGAATTAACCACAGGCTCAGCCTGCCCCCCGGTACCAGAACAGGGCCTGAAACCATCCTTCGCTTTTGAGGCCAGCTCTCAAAAGAGCGAGTTGTAAAATCGAGCTTCAGGGCACTGCAATTCACAATCCTGCAGAGTTATAAATGATAACTCTCTTCCACAAATATATTGAGGGAAGGCAAAGAAGAGGATTTGAAATCAAGGCAGAATTGCAGGAAACAGATTTCAGGAGGTAAATTCGAATCGCCTTTAAAGCACATGAAAAGCGGCCAAACGTTGATAATGATGCCCTTGGCCAAAAAGGGCGTATGCGTTTTTTCCTGATTATATTCAGGAAAAAACGCAAACGCCCTTTTTGGCCAACCAAGCAACCTGGAAAGGCAAATCAGCGCTACAAAGAAGTCTCGCTTCCCATCGGTCAAAAGGGCCATGCTGAAAAAAGTGTCAAAACCAGAAATGCAGGACAGGCCATGGAGAAATGGGAGCCTTGCTACACTGATGGGCGAGATGTAAATTGCCAACAGCCACTCTGAAGAAGTGTACGGTGTGTCCTGAAACATCTAAAAAACACAGCTTAGAGAGCATAGGGCACTTCCACGCATGGGGGGATAAAGTGGGAAAATTGAAAATCAGCAAGACACAAGAACCCCAAAGTTTAGGGATGCTCTGTTGACAATGACCTCCACTTCATTCCACGTTAAATATCCCAGGAAAGAGAAAAATGGATAAAGTAGATGTGGTCCTTATGTACAATGGAATATCACTCAGCCATGAAATCAATGTCATGAGGCTAGTAGCAGCATGATGAGTGGATTTAGGTACGACGATTCTAACTGAAATAAGTCACACAGAAAAGGACATTTCTCATAAGGTATCACTTATAGAGGGAATGTAAAAACCGTTACACTTGAACTGAATTACAAAACAGAACAGAGTCACACATGCAGAAAACACACTATGGCTGCTTAACGGGAAAGGTGAGGTGGGGTGATACATAAAACAAGGGTTTCAAATTAGCTCAGATACCGTTCCATAAACCCAATATGTAACAGACAAGACCTACTCCTTGCTCAGAGAACTGGAGTCAACACGCCGTATTCACTGCACAAGAATATAACTGACTAGTAATAATCTTAAAACCTATGTATTGATATCTCTATGTTAGTGTGTCAAGTGGGTGTAAAGCGGCATAAACACAGCAGTGAAAAGCAGCTAAACCCCATTATAAAAATAAATTACTTTTAAAAACCCATGAAACAAAGACAGAGAAAGAGAGAGAAATTCTTACACAATTCGTTCAGGGGCTGTGATGCAACCCGGATTGACCATATCTAGACCTACAGCTGGATGAGACATAAGGGTGGACACTCTTGGGGCTGAGAGGTTTGGTGAGGTTGGGTGAGCAAACGCAGACCCTTTAAAGTAATACTGTGTGGTACCCATCCCATGGGTCCCAAATCTCCAGGTTCAAAGGCATCTTCCTACATCGAAAACATGCATGAGAAACCCAGAAGATGGTACACCGTGTGATGGGGAAAGGTTTCTAAAACGCACCTCATTTCTCATCTCCTTGTGCTCGGGTTCGCCATTCCAGTCACTTTACTAGCTATCTCCCTACTTGGAGCATCAGCACCTTTAACCTCCTGTTCCGTACAGGTTGCAATTTGTCTTGAGGATGAACGGGAAGATGGGGAACCAATGAGAGACTAGCTCTTGGTTTTGGGACAGGCACAGGTCACTCTATTTTCCCATCAGGAAGAAGAATTAACCACAGGCTCAGCCTGCCCCCCAGAACCAGGACAGGGCCTGAAGCCATCTGGCGCATTTGCGGCCAGCTCCCAAAAAAGCGAGTTGCAAAATGGAGCTTCAGGGCACTGCAATTCACAAACCTGCAGAGTTATAAATGATAACTCTCGTCCACAGATATATTGAGGGAAGGCACAGAAGAGGATTTGAAATCAAGGCAGAATTGCAGGAAACAGATTTCAGGAGGTAGATTCGAATCGCCTTTAAAGCACATGAAAAGCGGCAAAACGTTGACAATGATGCCCTTGGCCAAAAAGGGCGTATGCGTTTTTTCCTGAATATATTCAGGAAAAAACGCATACGCCCTTTTTGGCCAACCAAGCAACCTGGAAAGGCAAATCAGCGCTACAAAGAAGTCTCGCTTCCCATCGGTCAAAAGGGCCATGCTGAAAAAAGTTTCAAAACCAGAAATGCAGGACAGGCCATGGAGAAATGGGAGCCTTGCTACACTGATGGGCGGAATGTACATTGCCAACAGCCACTCTGGAGAAGGGTACGGTGTGTCCTGAAACATGTAAAAAACACAGCTTAGAGAGCATAGGGCACTTCCAAGCATGGGGGTATAAATTGGGAAAATTAAAAATCAGCAAGACACAAGCACCCCAAAGTTTAGGGCTGCTCTGTTGCCAAAGACCTCCACTTCATTCCACCTTAAATATCCCAGGAAAGAGAAAAATGGATAAAGAAGTTGTGGTCCTTATATACAATGGAATATCACTCAGCCATGAAATCAATGTCATAAGGCTAGTAGCAGCATGATTAGTGGATTTAGGTATGAAGATTCTAAGTGAAATAAGTCACACAGAAAAGGACATTTCTCATAAGGTATCACTTATAGAGGGATAGTAAAAACCGTTACACTTGAACTGAATTACAAAACAGAACAGAGTCACACATGCAGAAAACACACTATGGCTGCTTAACAGGAAAGGTGAGGTGGGGTGATACATAAAACAAGGGTTTCAAATTAGCTCAGATACCGTTCCATAAACCCAATATGTAACAGACAAGACCTACTCCTTGCTCAGAGAACTGGACTCAACACGCCCTATTCACCGCACAAGAATATATCTGACTAATAATAATCTTAAAAAATATTTTTTTTCATATCTCTCTGTTAGTGTGTCCAGTGGGTGTAAAGCAGCATAAACACAGCAGTGAAAAGCAGCTAAACCCCATTATAAAAAGAAATTAAAAACCCATGAAACAAAGACAGTTATAGAGAAAGAAATTCTTACAAAATTAGTTCAGGGGCTATGATGCAACCTGGATTGACCATATCTAGATCCACAGCTGGATGAGACATAAGGGTGTACACTCTTGGGGCTGAGAGGTTTGGTGAGGTTGGTTGAGCAAACGTAGACCCTTTAAAGTAATACTGCGTGGTATCCATCCCATGGGTCCCAAATCTCCAGGTTCAAGGGCATCTTCCTACATCGAAAACATGCATGAGAAACCCAGACGACGGTACACCGTGTGATGGGGAAAGGTTTCTAAAACGCACCTCATTTCTCATCTCCTTGTGCTCGGGTTCACCATTCCAGCCGTTTTACTAGCAATCTCCCTACTTGGAGAATCAGCACCTTTAACCTCCTGTTCCGTACAGGTTGCAATTTGTCCTGAGGATGAACGGAAAGAGGGGGAACCAATAAGAGACAAGCTCTAGGTTTTGGGACAGGCACAGGTCACTCTATTTTCCCATCAGGAAGAATAATTAACCACAGACTCAGCCTGCCGCCTGGAAGTAGAATAGGGCCTGAAGCAATCCTGCGCTTTTGCGGCCCACTCCCAAAAAAGCGAGTTGAAAAATGGAGATGAGGGGCACTGCAATTCACAAACCTGCAGAATTATCAATGATAACTCTCGTCCACAAATATATTGAGGGAAGGCAACGAAGAGGATTTGAAAGCAAGGCAGAATTGCAGAAACAGGCTTAAGGAGGTAGATTCGAATCGCCTTTAAAGCACATGAAAAGCGGCAAAACTTCGACAATGATGCCCTTGCCCGAAAAGGGCCTATGCGTTTTTTCCCGAATATATTCAGGAAAAAACGCATACGCCCCTTTTGGCCAACCAAGCAACCTGGAAAGGCAAATCAGCGCTACAAAAAAGTCTCGCTTCCCATCGATCAAAAGGGCCATTCTGAAAAAAGTGTCAAAACCAGAAATGCAGGACAGGCCATGGAGAAATGGGAGCCTTGCTACGCTGAAGGGCAGGATGTAAATTGCCAACAGCCACTCTGGAGAAGTGTACGGTGTGTCCTGAAACATCTAAAAAACACAGCTTAGAGAGCATAGGGCACTTCCCCTCATGGGCGTATAAATTGGGAAAACTAAAAATCAGCAAGACCCAGGCACACCAAAGTTTAGGGCTGCTCTCTTGACAAGAACCTCCTCTTCATTACACCTTAAATATCCCAGAAAATTGGAAAATGGATAATAATGTTGTGGTCCTTATGTACAATGGAATATCACTCAGCCATGAAATCAATGTCATAAGGCTATTAGCAGCATGATGAGTGGGTTTAGGTACGACGATTCTAAGTGAAATAAGTCACACAGAAAAAGACACTTATCATAAGATATCACTTATAGAGGGAATGTAAAAACTGTTGCACTTGAACTGAATTACAAAACAGAACAGAGTCACACATTTAGAAAACACACTATGGCTGCTTAACGGGAAAGGTGAGGTGGGGTGATGCATAAAACAAGGGTTTCATATTAGCTCAGATACCGATCCATAAACCCAATATGTAATAGACAAGACCTACTCCTTGCTCAGTGAAGTGGACGCAAAACCCCCTATTCAACGAACAAGAATATATCTGACTAGTAAAAATCTTAAAACCTATGTATTGATTTCTCTCTGTAAGTTAATCAATGGGTGTAAAGGGGCATAAACACAGCAGTGAAAATCAGGTAAACCCCATTATAAAAATAAATTACTTTAAAATCCCAAAAAACAAAGACAGTGATAGAGGGAGAAATTTTTACATAATTCGTTCCGGGGCTGTGATGCAACCTGGTGTGACCACATCTAGACCCACAGTTGGATGAGAAATAAAGCTGGACACTCTTGGGGCTGAAAGTCTCTTTCCCTATTTACCAGATTGGGATCGTAGAAAGGCTGCCACCCTCTGGCCGTTACCTGCACAAGCAGCTTTAAAACCTGTGCTGATTGTCACTTCATATGAACAAGTACTTCAGGGCTGTAAATGAAACGTGCCCTCAAAATGTCTTGAGGGAGTTAATGGCCAAAAATTTTCAAAATGTGACTCTTACTTTAAGAAAACACTTTGAAGAACTAAGCTCTAATCACAGTTTGATAAATAAAAAGGGCATGCTTTAAAGCTCAATTTCAACAGATTATTGGACACATGCAAATTCAACCACAGATAGGTATCAGCTCACACCTGTTAGAATAACCATCAGCAAGAAAACTACAAACAATAAATATTGAAGGTGTTTTGGAGAAATGCATACCCTCAATTTTAAGTGGGACGTAACCTGGAAAGAGCCACTAATGAGAACTGAATGGTGGTGCCTTTAAAACATACACACTGAGCTACCATATGATACAGCAAGCCCACTCCTTGGCCTATAACATAAGAAGATATAACTGGAAAGACACAGGCAAACAAATGTGCATTGCAGCAGTATTACAATAGCCAAGACATGGAGGCAACCAGAAAGTCCATCAAGAGGTGCGTGGCCAAAGAAGAACTGGTACACGTACAGATGGAATATTAGCCAGGGAAAAAAATGAAACAATGCCATTTGCAGCACCATGTATGATTCTTGAGGTAATCAGGCAAATTGTACTAAGTCAGAAAGCAAAAGACACATATCCTATAATATCACTTATAGGTCTTAGCTAAAAATTGATACCAATGAAGATATTTCCACAGAGAAATGCAATCACAGATTCATTAAACAAACTTATGGTTCACCAAATGGAAAGGTGTGAGGATTGGATACATTAGGATATTGGGGTTAAGATAGATATAGAAACACATGTGAAATATGTAATCACCAAAGACCTACGTAATACCAAGACAAGACTACTCAACATCGTGTCATAACCTACATGGGAAAATGATCCAAAGAAGAATAGATATATGTATATGTTTAAAAGAACCACATCTTGCACACCTAGAAGAAACAAAACATTTTAATTAAATTTGCTCTGACAAAAAATAAGAATTAAATTAAAAAAAGAACAAGAAGTAATGAGACTTAAACTTAAGGGGCTATTTGCTGGCACATTGCATTCTAATTTACAACCAGAACATGACTTCCATTAAGGCTCTGTCATCACTAATAAAGCAGCTTTATAAGCAATGTTGAAGGTAGCTTAAAAGAAGTCTCACTAATTATTGATAGTAACAAGGAAACAAAGAAAAGTAAAAATCTCACTGCAAAAAGTATACATAGGGTAAGGATAGTAGATCAAACACTTATTAAACTTCTGTAAAGAATAAAAGACAACAGTCGTATGTTTTTTTAAAAAGAGAGGGCCCAAATAAATCTGAAATGAAAGAGATGATGTTACAACAGACACCACAGAAATACAAAGTATCCTAAGATACACACAGGGTAACTCAGGGCTCAGACTGGACAGAGCCCACTCTCCAGTCCCCTGTACATGACTTACAGGAGCCTCAGGAACTGAGGAGGGGGTCCCTGAAGAGAGGCTCAAGATAGAATATGGTAGGCATTAACATGACTGCATTCATCTTAAACATGCCTGAACTACATTCACACGAGATGATTTTGCCCTGTATGTACATCGGCACCTCTAGTTGGAACTGCAGATCTTTGGCTTCAACACCTCTACTGACAACATTAGCGTCACCTGCTGTGGACCGTCTCCTATAGGATTTCTACAATCACAAAACATCGAAGCTTCACAGGACCCAGAGTCTGTGCGACTCCACACAGAGTCTCAGAGTCTCAACTCCACTCAGATACTCCACTCTTGGAGGGCACACACAAAGGAGTGTGCACATCAGGACCCAGGGGAAGGCGCAGTGACCCTGTAGGAGAATGACCAGAACTACCTGCTACTTTTAGAGGGTCTCCTGCAGAGGCAGTTGGTGGCTGTGGCTGTGGCTCACCGTGAGGACAACGACACTGGCAGCAGAAGTTCTGGGAAATACTCCTTGGTGTGAGCCCTCCCAGAGTCCGCCATTAGCCCCACCAAGAGCAAGGTAGGCTCCAGGGCTGGGTCGCCTCAGGCCAAACAACCAACAGGGAGGGAACCCAGCCCCATGCATCAGCAGACAAGTGGATTAAACTTTTTATTAAAGTTTTATTTAATCCGTAGACAAGTGGATTAAAGCTCTGCCCACCAAAGCAACACCCAGCTCTACCCACCACCAGTCCCTCCCATCAGGAAGCTTGCACTAGCCTCTAAGATAGACTCATCCACCGGAGAGCAGACAGCAGAAGCAAGAAGAACTACAATTCTGCAGCCTGTGGAAGGAAAACCACATTCACAGAAAGATAGACAAAATGAAAAGGCAGAGGACTTTATACCAGACCAAGGAACAAGATAAAACCCCAGAAAAAAAACGAAATGAGGTGGAGATAGGGAACCTTCCAGAAAAAGAATTCAGAATAATGATAGTGAAGCTGAGCCAAGACCTTGTAAAAAAAAAGGAGGCAAAGATGGAGAAGATGCAAGAAATGTTTAACAAAGACCTAGAAGAATTAAAGAACAAACAAACAGAGGTGAACAATGTAATAACTGAAATGAAAAATACACTAGAAGGAATCAGTAGCAGAATAACTGTGGCAGAAGAACGGATAAGTGACCTGGAAGACAGGAAGGTGGAAATCACTGCCATGGAACAGAATAAAGAAAAAGAATGAAAATAAACGAAGACACCCCAAGAGTCCTCTGGGACAACATTAAACGCAACAACATTCGCATTATATGGGTCCCAGAAGGAGAAGAGAGAGAGAAAGGACCCGAGAATATATTTGAAGAGGTTATGGTCAAAAACTTCCCTAGCATGGGAAAAGAAATAGCCACCCAAGTCCAGAAGCACAGAGTGTCCCAGGCAGGATAAACCAAAGGAGGAAAAGGACAAGACACATAGTAATCAAATTGACAAAAATTAACGACAAAGAAAAATGATTGAAAGCAGCAAGGGAAAAATGACCAATAACATACAAGGGAACTCCCATAAGGATAACAACTGATTTCTCAGCAGAAAATCTACAAGCCAGAAGGAAGTGGCATGATAAATTTAAAGTGATGAAAGGGAAGAACCTACAACCAAGAGTACTCCACCCTGCAAAGAGCTCATTCAGATTTGATGGAGAAATCAAAAGCCTTACAGACAAGCAAAAGCTAAGAGAATTCAGCACCATGAAACCAGCTCTACACCAAATGCTAAAGGAACTTCTCTAAGTGGGAAACACAAGAGAAGAAAAGGACCCACCAAGACAAACCCATAACAATTAAGAAAATAGTAGTAGGAACATACATATCGATAATTACCTTAAACGTGAATGCACTAAATGTTCCAACCAAAAGACACAGGCTCGCTGAATGGATACAAAAACAAGACCCATATATATGCTGTCTACAAGAGATCCATTTCAGACCTAGGGACACATACAGACTCAAAGTGAGGCGATGGAAAAATATATTCTATGCAAATGAAAATCAAAAGAAAGCTGGAGTAGCAATACTCATATCAGATAAAATAGACTTTAAAATAAAGAATGTTACAAGAGACAAGGAAAGACACTACATAATGGTCAGGGGATCAATCCAAGAAGAAGATATAACAATTATAAATATATATGTACCCAAAATAGGAGCACCTCAATGTATAAGGCAACTGCTAACAGCTATAAAAGAGGAAATTGACAGTAACACAATAATAGCGGGGGACTTTAACAGCTCACTTACACCAGTGGAGATCAGCCAGACAGAAAATTAATAAGGAAACACAAGCTTTAAATGACACAATAGACCAGATAGAGTTAATTTGTATTTATAGGGCATTCCATCCAAAAACAGCAGATTACACGTTCTTCTCAACTGCACACGGAACATTCTCCAGGATAGATCACATCTTGGGTCACAGATAAAGCCTCAGTAAATTTAAGAAAACTGAAATCATATCAAGCAGCTGTTCCGACCACAATGCTATGAGATTAGAAATCAATTACACGGAAAAAAACCGTAAAAAACACAAACAGATGGAGGCTAAACAATACGTTACTAAATAACCAAGAGATCACTGAAGAAATCAAAAAGGAAATCAAAAACTACCTAGAGACAAACGACAACAAAAACACGATGATCCAAAACCTATGGGACGCAGCAAAAGGAGTTCTAAGAGGGAAGTTTATAGCAATACAAGCCTACCTCAAGAAACAAGAAAAATCTCAAATAAACAATCTAACCTTACACCTAGAGGAACTAGAGAAAGAAGAACAAAACCCAAAGTTAGTAGAAGGAAAGAAATCATAAAGATCAGAGCGGAAATAAATGAAATAGAAACAAAGAAAACGAAAGCAAAGATCAATAAAACTAAAAGCTGGTTCTTTGAGAAGATAAGCAAAAATGATCAACCTTTAGCCAGACTCCAGAAAAAGAGGGAGAGGACGCAAATCAACAAAATTAGAAGTGAAAAAGCAGAAGTTACAACAGACACCACAGGAATACAAAGCATCCTAAGAGACTACTACAAGCAAATCTAGGGCAATAAAATGGACAATCTGGAAGAAATGGACAAATTCTTAGAAAGGGATAACCTTCTAAGACTGAACCAGGAAGAAATAGAAAATATGAACAAACCTATCGCAAGCAATGAAATTGAAACTGTGATAAAAAATCTTCCAACAAACAAAAGTTCAGAACCAGAAGGCATCACAGGTGAATTCTATCAAACATTTAGAGAAGAGCTAACACCCAACCTTCTCAAATTCTTCAAAACAATTGCAGGGGAAGGAACACTCCCAAACTCATTCTATGAGACCACCATCACCCTGATACCAAAATCAGACAGAGATACTACAAGGAAAGAAAATTATAGACCAATATCACTGATGAATATAGATGTAAAAGTCCTCAACAAAATACTAGCAAACAGAATCGAACAACACATTAAAAGGATCATACACCATGATCAAGAGGGGTTTATCCCAGGGATGCAAGGATTCTTCAATATACACAAATCAATGTGATACACCATATTAACAAATTGTAGAATAAAACCATATGATCATCTCAATAGATGAAGGAAAAGATTTTGAGAAAATTCAACACTCATTTACGATAAAAACTCTGCAGAGTGTGGGCATAGAGGGAAACTACCTCAACATAATAAAGGCCATATATGACAAACCCACAGCAAACAGCATTCTCAATGGTGAAAAACTGAAAGCGTTTCCTCTAAGATCAGGAACAAGACAAGGATGTCCACTCTCACCACTGCTATTCAACATAGTTTTGGAAGTCCTAGCCATGGCAATCAGAGAAGAAAAAGAAATAAAAGGAATACAAAAAGGAAAAGAAGAAGTAAAATTGTCACTGTTTGCAGATGACATGATATCATAGATAGAGAATCCTAAAGATGCCACCAGAAAACCACTGGAGCTAATCAATGAATTTGGTAAAGTTGCAGGATACAAAATTAATGCACAGAAATTGCTTGCATTCCTCTACACTAACAATGAAAGATCAGAAAGAGAAATGAAGGAAACAATCCCATTACCACTGCAACAATAAGAATAAAATACCTAGGAATAAACCTACCTAAGGAAGTAAAAGACCTGTACTCAGAAAACTAAAAGACACTGATGAAAGAAATCAAAGATGATATAAACAGATGGAGACATATACCATGTTCTCGGATTAGAAGAATCAATATTGTGAAAATAAATGACTATACTACCCAAAGCAATCTACAGAGTCAATGCAATCCCGATCAAAATACCTTTGGCATTTTCTACAGAACAAGAAAAAAAAATCTTAAAATTTGTAGGGAGACACAAAAGACCCTGGATAGCCAAAGCAGTCTTGAGGGGGAAAAAAAAGAGCTGGAGGAATCAGACTTCCAGACTTCAGACTATATTACAAAGCTAGAGTAATCAAGATAATATGGTACTGACACAAAAACAGAAATATAGGTCAATAGAACAGGATAGAAAGCACAGAGATAAACCCATGTACCTATGGTTAACTAATCTATGACAAAGGAGGCAAGGGTATACAATGGAGAAAAGACAGTGTCTTCAGCAAGTGGTGCTGGGAAAACTGGACAGTTACATGTAAAAGAATGAAATTAGTACACTCCCTAACACCATACACAAAAACAAACTCAAAATGGATTAGAGACCTAAATATAAGACCAGCTACTATAAAACTCTTAGAGGAAAACATAAGCAGAACAGTCTATGACATAAATCACAGCAAGATCCTTTTTGACCCACCTCCTAGAGAAATGGAAATAAAAACAAAAATAAAAAAATGGGACCGAATGAAACATAAATTCTTTTGCACAGCAAAGGAAAACATAAGCAAGATGAAAAGACAACCATCAGAATGGGAGAAAATATTTTCAAATGAAGCAAATGGCAAAGGATTAATCTCCAAAAAGCAGCTCATGTAGCTCAATATCACAAAACCGAACAACCCAATCCAAAAATGGGCAGAAGACCTAAATAGACATTTCTCCAAAGAAGATATACAGGTTGCCAACAAACACATGAAAGGATGCTGAACATCACTAATCATTAGAGAAATGCAAATCAAAACTACAGTGAGGTATCACCTCACACCAGTCAGAATGGCCATCATCAAAAAATCTACCAACAATAAATGCTGGAGAGGCATTTATTGGAGAAAAGGGAACCCTCTTGCACTGTTGGTGGGAATGTAAATTGATATAGCCACTAGGGAGAACGGTATGGGGGTTCCTTAAAAACTAAAAATAGAACTACCATACAACCCAGCAAACCCACTCCTGGACATTTACCCTGAGAAAACCATAATTCAAAAAGAGTCATGTACCACAATGTTCACTGTAGCTCTATTTACAATAGCCAGGACATGGAAGCAACCTAAGTGTCCATCAACAGATAAATGGATAAAGAAGATGTGGCACATATATATACAATGGAACATTATTCAGCCATAAAAAGAAACGAAATTGAGTTATTTTTAGTGAGGTGGATGGATCTAGAGTCTGTCCTACAGAGTGAAGTAAGTCAGAAAGAGAAAAACAAATACCATATGCTAACACATATATATGGAATCTTAAAAAAAAAACTTTATGAAGAACCTAGGGGCAGGAAAGGATTAAGAACACAGACGTAGAGAAAGGACTTGAGGACATGGGGAGAGGGAAGGGTAAGCTGGGACAAAGTGAGAGAGTGGTATGGACATATATACACTACCAAATGTAAAATTGATAGCTACTGGGAAGCAACCACATAGCACAGGGAGATCAGCTCTGTGCTTTGTGACCACCTAAAAGGGTGGGATAAGGGAGTGAGAGGGAGGTGCAAGAGGGAGGGGATATGGTGTTATATGTATACGCACAGCCGATTCACTTTTTTATACAGCAGAAACTAACACACAATTGTAAAGCAATTATACTCCAATAAAGATGTAAAAGAAAAAAAAAGCCCAGAGATAAACCTACACACCTATGGCCCACTAATCTATGACAAAGGAGGCAAGGGTATACAAAGGAGAAAAGAAAGTCTCTTCAATAAGTGGTGTTGGGAAAAATGGACAGTTACATGTAAAGGAATGAAATTAGAACACTCCCTAACACCATACACAAAAAAATAAACTCAAAATGGATTAGAGACCGAAATGTAAGACCGGACACTATAAAACTCTTAGAGGAAAACATAGGAAGAATACTTTTTGACATAAATCACAGCAAGATCTTTTCTGATCCACCTCGTAGAGTAATGGAATAAAAAAAAAATAAACATATGGGAGCAAATGAAACCTAAAAGCTTTTGCAAAGCAAAGGAAACTACAAACAAGACGAAAAGACAACCCTCACAATGGGAGAAAATATTTGCAAACGAATCAATGGACAAAGGAGTAATCTCCAATGTATATAAACAGCTCATGCAGCTCAACAGTAAAAAAACAAACAACCCAATCCAAAAATGGGCAGATGACGTAAATAGACATTTGTCCCAAGAAGACATACAGATGACCAAGAAGCACATGAAAAGCTGCTCAACATCACTAATTATTAGAGAAATATAAACCAAAACTACAATGAGGTATCACCTCACACGAGTTAGAATGGGCATCATCAGAAAATCTACAAACAACAAATGCTGGAGAGGGTGTGGAGAAAAGGGAACCCTCTTACACTATTTGTGGGAATGTAAATTGATACAGTCACTATGGAGAACAGCATGGAGGTTCCTTAAAATACTAAAAATAGAATTACCATATGACCCAGCAATCCCACTACTGGCCATATACCCAGAGAAAACCATAATTCAAAAAGACATATTCACCACAATATTCATTGCAGCACTATTTACAATAGCCAGGTCATGGAAGCAACCTAAATGCCCATAGACAGACGAACAGAAAAGATGTGCTACATATATAAAATGGAATATTACTCAGCCATAAAAAGGAATGAAATTGGGTCATTTGTAGAGACGTGGATAGATCTAGAGACTGTCATACAGAGTGAAGTAAGTCAGAAAGAGAAAAACAAATATCGTATATTAACGCATACATGTGGAACCTAGAAAAATGGTAAAGATGAACCGGTTTGCAAGGCAGAAATAGAGACACAGATGTAGAGAACAAATGTATGGACACCAAAGGGGGAAAGTGGCAGGGTGGTGGTGGTGGGATGAATTGTGAGCCTGGGATTGACATATATACACTTATATGTATAAAATAGGTAACCAATAAGAGCCTGCTGTATAAAAAAATGAATAAAATAAATTCAAAAATTAAAAAATAAATAATACTTAAAAAAATAAAACAGAAAAAAAAGTTCTGTCCTTCCCATAGACGTATTTATATGAATGAATTATTTCCATGCTTATATCCATAAATACAAAAAGAGGAATAAACTTACCTTGAACCAAAAAAGAAAAAAAAAAAGACAGAACCCACTGGTCATACAGAGGAAAACCCTATCAGGGCACTTGCTCCAGTGGTAAACAATTCTGAAGTTGGTCACAGGTGGGGAATCATCTCCCATGCAGCCAGCAGCCCCCACACGAGGAGCGTCCTCATTGCAAAGCTGGGGGACCGTGAGGAGGCGTCTCTGAGTAAACGTGAGCTGAGCCCCAGGCCAGCTGCTGCTGAACTTTTCCCACCCTTCCCAGGTAAAACACCTGAATGTGTGCAAAGACTTTAAAAACTAGAGGAAGGGGCTTGGAGTCACACCAGCGACAGCACGCAGGCCGACTTGGTGCCTGCAGGCCAGCCAGGATGGTCCTGGCCCCGGGCGATCGTCTGGAAGCTTTCCATTTCCCTGCCTGAGGTACCCCTCCTGTCCCGGCCCCCACTGCTTTTTTCCTTCCTCACCTCTGCCCGGGGAGAAATTCCAGCAGCAAGTATGGGTGACACATCCTCTTCTTTAGCAGGTGGCAGCCCGGCAACTCCTGCAGAAAGTCCAGCAGAGCCCCAGTCACACCGGGCCACTCATAGAGCCGTGGGCCCTACTCCTTCCCACCAGCCCAACCCCGAGACTGCTGATGGGGCAGAGAATATGGCGTCAGGCACAGCTGCAGAGGCTTTTGCTGCCTGAAGGGGTGTTTATATTGACCTCAACCTAGGCACACCTGGGAAGGGCTGGCCGGCCGTGTCAGGCTGCCCACGTCAGCCAATCCTCGCCCCTCAGGGGCTCAGAGTTGCAGAAAATGGGCCTTGCTGCACCGGCCAGATCCAAGGAACAGGTGTAGGGTCCCCAGAGTCAGGATAGATAAGGGGCGGCAGCCCTGGCTTGTTTTCTAATCATTTTATCTGGTCCATGAGTGGGAGACAACTTCAAGAAGACCCTCTCCTAATGAGAGGAACCCAGGAGTCAGGGAGAGGAGGGGTGGTGGGTGGAGACAGAGGCCTGGTGCCCCAGCTGCAGTGGAAGCCCCTGGAAGACCAGGCAGAGGGAGGTCACACAGAGTGAAGCCTAGGGTCACAGACCTGTTGGAGCTGCTGTTTGTTAGTTCAAGCTCTGCTCTGAGGTGCTCTGTGTCAGCTCTGAGTGACAGGTGTGCTGGGGGTGCTCTGCAATGAGGGCTATGTGCACGGTTCCTGTGTGCCCAGCCCTGCCGGGGTACCTGTCCACGGGAGCTCCATATCCAGGGAGCGGCCTGCCCACGAGAGCCCCGTGGGCTGCTGCGTACCTGCCCAGGTGAGCTCCATATCCTGGGAGCGGCCTAACCACCAGAGCCCCGTGGGCTGCTGGGTACCTGCCCAGGTGAGCTCCATATCCTGGGAGGGGCCTGACCACAAGAGCCCCGTGGGCTGCTGGGGACCTGGTAGAGGACGCCAGGACAGTCAGTGAAGCCACAGAGGATATACATCTAGTAGTTCCTAATTCCTACACCCTGCTGGTCATTCTACCATCCACCAGGACATGGCATTCTGTATTAGACTTCAATGATGCCTTCTTCTGTATTCCATTCGTCCCAGAGTCACAAGAAATTTTGGCTGTGAGTGGCAGGACTCAACATACAACAAAAACAATACTGCTGGGCCGTCCTGCCCCAGGGGTTCAAAAATTCCCACACCATCTTTGGGGAAACGTTAGCTAAAAACCTAAAAGATCTACCTCTGGAGAAGGGAACCCTCCTTCAATATGCAGATGACATTCTGATCACCAACCCGACTAAGGAGGCCTCTGAACTACCTAGACAATAAAAGATAGAAGGTATCCAAGGAAAAGGCTCAAATATCACAAACTAAGGTGGCCTTCCTGGGCTTCATTCGCACAGAAGGTCGGAGAAGCCCACCCCAGGAAAGAGAAGAAGCCATTTGCAGCCTCAGCCTTCCTGAAACTAGAAGACAGCTTAGGGGTTCCTGGGGAGACCGGGGTTTGCTGCATCTGGATCCCTAACTACAGTCTAATAGCTGGGCCTCTATATGAAACACTGAAAGGAAAAGATGATGATCCTTTTGAATAGAATCCAGAAGCGGCCTTTCAAGATTGGAAAGAGCAGTCAATTCAGACCCTGGCCCTGGACCTCCCTAAGTTAGCTAAACCCTTTGACCTTTACATTCCTGGTCCAAGGCGAATCGCCCTTGGAGTATTAGTGCAAAAACTGGGACCACTTGACATGGAACAATGCAAGAATGCCCTCCAGGCATTGGCCAGCCACCCCATCCGACCAGGATACTGGGGGTATCTAAAAACCTGGAAATCAGCAGCCCGCAAGGCCAGCTCCCTCCTAAGGGAAAAGGACGCCACTTGGTGATCCTAACCACCCACCATGCCCTGAAGTTGCAGGGATTGCTCCGTGGGCACAATGACCTCGAGGGAGGAGGCCCTCCAACACCAACCTCCAGAGAGACAACCTAGGACAATGGGCCCCCATGACGACTCGTGTGACCATCACTTGACCTGGAGCTTCTCTCAGAAAACAACAAGAGTGTGCCCCAAAAGAGCAGACTATTGCTTTCAGGACTTACTGCACCCAGAGCGGAGCTAATAAACTTGGCAGGGGAACCGTAAATAACGCTGCCACCATAGAAAAGCCTACAGACACCGCGGTGACGGCGGCCAGTGAGACCGGCTGTACTCCTGGCTACTTCAAAAGGCCATTGACTGAGTGGCCGTCATGGTCCTGGATCACCACCGGCCCTGGACTGTCTGGGAGTTGAGCAAGCAGGGCTCTGACACCTGGTGCTGTTTGTACGTTAATTCAGTGGCCTAACTGAAGAAAGCGCAGACTACTGGTCAGAGCATCTAGGCTGGCAGAAACCGTCAGCCTAAGGGGGCCGAACCAATGTGGAGCAGGGTAAAACCGCCCACCCCCCCAGCGTCTCTGCACATCTCTTTCCTGGACCCTTAAAGGTCATTAGAATCTATAAAACTTCCAATGCTGGTGCTCAGGCAGACGAGCAGTGAGGGAGGAGGCCTGCGGACAATCAACCTCACCTGGAGGCTGCTGGGGAGAAGTCCTGCCCCTCCCCCCGGGTATGAGGACACCCAACTCAGCATGAAGCATTTACAGAAGACGTGTCTGCACCCTCAGCGCCCCAAGAATGAGGAATGGGACAAAAGGCAGAGGAGGGCTTTGTCACTGGCAAAGCCCATTAAAAATTCCTGGGAGATAAAAATAGAATCTGGGCAATAATATAAAGTCTAACCATTTTTTCCTTTGTGCTTTGTCTAATTTCACTTGCTCCTAGGTTTCCACAAGCAGAGGTCCCACACCCGACACTTCAGACCCGATTTCCTAGTGCAAAATGGCTGGGCCAACACCTCAGCTCGTGGGGCCCCGTGCAGACTCTGCGACATAGAGCCTGAGCTCCAGCCAACCCGGCCCTCGAGAGCTCCGCCCCCTCCCTCCCGCTGATGCTGACAGGATCCCTACACAGCAGCCCGGCCCACAACCCGCAGGGGAGCACACACTCTCACCTCTCCATTCTCTGATCAAAATATAAAGTTTTCCTTTGCTTCTGAACCAAAGTCAGTCTCGATCTGTTGGCTCCAATGACACTGGGCAGGGAGACCCTTGTTGGGGCCCACTCTGCAGGATCAGTAACAGAATTTGAGAACATTGTAACTTCAATGAACAGATGTGTGAGCCAAACTGTAATTAACATAGAGCAGTGTATAAGGCTCGTGTAAAATAAGATGTTTCTAACACTTCCATTTGATATTTCCATCACTTTATTATAAGCAAGTTCAGTGGAGGGGTTTGTCTAATTTGTCAGGTCAACAGTAGAGAAATGCAGTGATTTCTTTCCAAGGATGTACATCTAATAAT
>NW_028124168.1:0-35166 GCF_965194825.1 Balaenoptera physalus | reverse complement strand
GTGGTCCTTATGTACAATGGAATATCACTCAGCCATAAAATTAATGTCATAAGGCTAGTAGCAGCATGATGAGTGGATTTAGGTAAGACGATTCTAAGTGAAATAAGTCACACAGAAAAAGACACTTATCATAAGCTATCACTTATAGAGGGAATGTAAAAACCGCTACACTTGAACTGAATTACAAAACAGAACAGAGTCACACGTTTAGAAAACACACTATGGCTGCTTAACGGGAAAGGTGAGGTGGGGTGATGCATAAAACAAGGGTTTCAAATTAGCTCAGATACCGTTCCATAAACCCAATATGTAATAGAAAGACCTACTCCTTGCTCAGTGAACTGGACTCAACACCCCTTATTCACCGCACAAGAATATATCTGACTAGTAAGAATCTTAAAACCTATGTATTGATATCTCTCTGGATGTGAGTCAAGTGGGTGTAAAGCGGCATAAACACAGCCGTGAAAAGCAGCTAAACCCCATTATAAAAATAAATTAATTTTAAAAACCCGTGAAACAAAGACAGTGAAAGAGAGAGAAATTCTTACAAAATTCGTTCAGGGGCTGTGATGCCACCTGGATTGACCATATCTAGACCCACAGCTGGATGAGACGTAAGGGTGGATACTTTCGGGTCTGAGAGATTTGGTGAGGTTGGGGGAGCAAACGCAGAGCCTTTAAAGTACTACTGCCTGTTACCCATCCCATGGGTCCCAAATTTCCAGGGTCAAGGGCATCTTCCTACATCGAAAACATGCATGAGAAACCCAGAAGGTGGTAGACCGTGTGACCGGGAAAGGTTTCTAAAACGCACCTCATTTCTCATCTCCTTGTGCTCGGGTTCGCCATTCCAGCCGCTTTACTAGCAATCTCCCTCCTTGGAGAATCAGCACCTTTAACCTCCTGTTCCGTACAGCTTTCAATTTGTCCTGAGGATGAACGGGAAGAGGGGGAGCCAATGAGAGACTAGCTCTAGGTGTTGGGACAGGCACAGGTCACTCTATTTTCCCATCAGGAAGAAGAATTAACCACAGGCTCAGCCTGCCGCCCGGAACCAGAATAGGGCCTGAGGCCATCCTGCGCTTTTGCAGCCAGCTCCCAAAAAAGCGAGTTGAAAAATGGAGCTCAGGGGCACTGCAATTCACAAACCTGCAGAGTTATAAATGATAACTCCCATCCACAAATATATTGAGGGAAGGCAACGAAGAGGATTTGAAAGCAAGGCAGAATTGCAGGAAACAGATTTCAGGAGGTAGATTCGAATCGCCTTTAAAGCACATGAAAAGCAGCAAAACGTCGACAATGATGCCCTTGGCCAAAAAGGGCGTATGCGTTTTTTCCTGAATATATTCAGGAAAAAACGCATACGCCCTTTTTGGCCAACCAAGCAACCTGGAAAGGCAAATCAGCGCTACAAAGAAGTCTCGCTTCCCATGGGTCAAAAGGGCCATCCTGAAAAATGTGTCAAAACCAGAAATGCAGGACAGGCCATGGAGAAATGGGAGCCTTGCTACGCTGATGGGCGGGATGTAAATTGCCAACAGCCACTCTGGAGAAGTGTACGGTGTGTCCTGAAACATCGAAAAAACACAGCTTAGTGCGCATAGGGCACATCCACTCATTGGCGTATAAATTGGGAAAACTAAAAATCAGCAAGACACAGGCACCCCAAAGTTTAGGGCTGCTCTGTTGACAAGAACCTCCACTTCATGACACCTTAAATATCCCAGGAAAGAGAAAAATGGATAAAGAAGTGGTGGTCCTTATGTACAATGGAATATCATTCAGCCATGAAATCAATGTCATAAGGCTAGTAGCAGCATGATGAGTGGATTTAGGTACGACAATTCTTAGTGAAATAAGTCACAGAGAAAAAGACACTTATCATAAGCTATCACTTATAGAGGGAATGTAAAAACCGCTACACTTGAACTGAATTACAAAACAGAACAGAGTCACACGTTTAGAAAACACACTATGGCTGCTTAACGGGAAAGGTGAGGTGGGGTGATGCATAAAACAAGGGTTTCAAATTAGCTCAGATACCGTTCCATAAACCCAATATGTAATAGAAAGACCTACTCCTTGCTCAGTGAACTGGAATCAACACCCCCTCTTCACCGCACAAGAATATATCTGACTAGTAAGAATTTTAAAACCTATGAATTTATATCTCTCTGGAAGTGAGTCAAGTGGGTGTAAAGCGGCATAAACACAGCCGTGAAAAGCAGCTAAACCCCATTATAAAAATAAATTAATTTTAAAAGCCCGTGAAACAAAGACAGTGAAAGAGAGAGAAATTCTTACAAAATTCGTTCAGGGGCTGTGATGCCACCTGGATTGACCATATCTAGACCCACAGCTGGATGAGACATAAGGGTGGATACTCTCGGGGCTGAGAGATTTGGTGAGGTTGGGGGAGCAAACGCAGAGCCTTTAAAGTACTACTGCCTGTTACCCATCCCATGGGTCCCAAATCTCCAGGTTCAAGGGCATCTTCCTACATCAAAAACATGCATGAGAAACCCAGAAGGTGGTAGACCGTGTGACCGGGAAAGGTTTCTAAAACGCACCCCATTTCTAATCTCCTTGTGCTCGGGTTCGCCATTCCAGCCCCTTTACTAGCAATCTCCCTCCTTGGAAAATCAGCACCTTTAACCTCCTGTTCCGTACAACTTTCAATTTGTCCTGAGGATGAACGGGAAGAGGGGGAGCCAATGAGAGACTAGCTCTAGGTGTTGGGACAGGCACAGGTCACTCTATTTTCCCATCAGGAAGAAGAATTAACCACAGGCTCAGCCTGCCGCCCGGAACCAAAATAGGGCCTGAGGCCATCCTGCGCTTTTGCGGCCAGCTCCCAAAAAAGCGAGTTGAAAAATGGAGCTCAGGGGCACTGCAATTCACAAACCTGCAGAGTTATAAATGATAATTCTCGTCCTCAAATATATTGAGGGAAGGCAACGAAGAGGATTTGAAAGCAAGGCAGAATTGCACGAAACAGATTTCAGGAGGTAGATTCGAATCGCCTTTAAAGCACATGAAAAGCGGCAAAACGTCGACAATGATGCCCTTGGCCAAAAAGGGCGTATGCGTTTTTTCCTGAATATATTCAGAAAAAAACGCATACGCCCTTTTTGGCCAACCAAGCAACCTGGAAAGGCAAATCAGCGCTACAAAGAAGTCTCGCTTCCCATCGGTCAAAAGGGCCATCCTGAAAAAAGTGTCAAAACCAGAAATGCAGGACAGGCCATGGAGAAATGAGAGCCTTGCTACGCTGATGGGCGGGATGTAAATTGCCAACAGCCACTCTGGAGAAGTGTACGGTGTGTCCTGAAACATCGAAAAAACACAGCTTAGAGCGCATAGGTCACTTCCACTCACGGGCGTATAAATTGGGAAAACTAAAAATCAGCAAGACACAGGCACCCCAAGTTTAGGGCTGCTCGGTTGACAAGAACCTCCACTTCATGACACCTTAAATATCCCAGGAAAGAGAAAAATGGATAAAGAATTGGTGGTCCTTATGTACAATGGAATATCACTCAGCCATAAAATCAATGTCATAAGGCTAGTAGCAGCATGATGAGTGGATTTAGGTAAGACGATTCTAAGTGAAATAAGTCACACAGAAAAAGACACTTATCATAAGCTATCACTTATAGAGGGAATGTAAAAACCGCTACACTTGAACTGAATTACAAAACAGAACAGAGTCACACGTTTAGAAAACACACTATGGCTGCTTAACGGGAAAGGTGAGGTGGGGTGATGCATAAAACAAGGGTTTCAAATTAGCTCAGATACCGTTCCATAAACCCAATATGTAATAGAAAGACCTACTCCTTGCTCAGTGAACTGGACTCAACACCCCTTATTCACCGCACAAGAATATATCTGACTAGTAAGAATCTTAAAACCTATGTATTGATATCTCTCTGGATGTGAGTCAAGTGGGTGTAAAGCGGCATAAACACAGCCGTGAAAAGCAGCTAAACCCCATTATAAAAATAAATTAATTTTAAAAACCCGTGAAACAAAGACAGTGAAAGAGAGAGAAATTCTTACAAAATTCGTTCAGGGGCTGTGATGCCACCTGGATTGACCATATCTAGACCCACAGCTGGATGAGACGTAAGGGTGGATACTTTCGGGTCTGAGAGATTTGGTGAGGTTGGGGGAGCAAACGCAGAGCCTTTAAAGTACTACTGCCTGTTACCCATCCCATGGGTCCCAAATCTCCAGGGTCAAGGGCATCTTCCTACATCGAAAACATGCATGAGAAACCCAGAAGGTGGTAGACCGTGTGACCGGGAAAGGTTTCTAAAACGCACCTCATTTCTCATCTCCTTGTGCTCGGGTTCGCCATTCCAGCCGCTTTACTAGCAATCTCCCTCCTTGGAGAATCAGCACCTTTAACCTCCTGTTCCGTACAGCTTTCAATTTGTCCTGAGGATGAACGGGAAGAGGGGGAGCCAATGAGAGACTAGCTCTAGGTGTTGGGACAGGCAAAGGTCACTCTATTTTCCCATCAGGAAGAAGAATTAACCACAGGCTCAGCCTGCCGCCCGGAACCAGAATAGGGCCTGAGGCCATCCTGCGCATTTGCGGCCAGCTCCCAAAAAAGCGAGTTGAAAAATGGAGCTCAGGGGCACTGCAATTCACAAACCTGCAGAGTTATAAATGATAACTCCCATCCACAAATATATTGAGGGAAGGCAACGAAGAGGATTTGAAAGCAAGGCAGAATTGCAGGAAACAGATTTCAGGAGGTAGATTCGAATCGCCTTTAAAGCACATGAAAAGCAGCAAAACGTCGACAATGATGCCCTTGGCCAAAAAGGGCGTATGCGTTTTTTCCTGAATATATTCAGGAAAAAACGCATACGCCCTTTCTGGCCAACCAAGCAACCTGGAAAGGCAAATCAGCGCTACAAAGAAGTCTCACTTCCCATGGGTCAAAAGGGCCATCCTGAAAAAAGTGTCAAAACCAGAAATGCAGGACAGGCCATGGAGAAATGGGAGCCTTGCTACGCTGATGGGCGGGATGTAAATTGCCAACAGCCACTCTGGAGAAGTGTACGGTGTGTCCTGAAACATCGAAAAAACACAGCTTAGTGCGCATAGGGCACATCCACTCATTGGCGTATAAATTGGGAAAACTAAAAATCAGCAAGACACAGGCACCCCAAAGTTTAGGGCTGCTCTGTTGACAAGAACCTCCACTTCATGACACCTTAAATATCCCAGGAAAGAGAAAAATGGATAAAGAAGTGGTGGTCCTTATGTACAATGGAATATCATTCAGCCATGAAATCAATGTCATAAGGCTAGTAGCAGCATGATGAGTGGATTTAGGTACGACAATTCTTAGTGAAATAAGTCACAGAGAAAAAGACACTTATCATAAGCTATCACTTATAGAGGGAATGTAAAAACCGCTACACTTGAACTGAATTACAAAACAGAACAGAGTCACACGTTTAGAAAACACACTATGGCTGCTTAACGGGAAAGGTGAGGTGGGGTGATGCATAAAACAAGGGTTTCAAATTAGCTCAGATACCGTTCCATAAACCCAATATGTAATAGAAAGACATACTCCTTGCTCAGTGAACTGGAATCAACACCCCCTCTTCACCGCACAAGAATATATCTGACTAGTAAGAATTTTAAAACCTATGAATTTATATCTCTCTGGAAGTGAGTCAAGTGGGTGTAAAGCGGCATAAACACAGCCGTGAAAAGCAGCTAAACACCATTATAAAAATAAATTAATTTTAAAAGCCCGTGAAACAAAGACAGTGAAAGAGAGAGAAATTCTTACAAAATTCGTTCAGGGGCTGTGATGCCACCTGGATTGACCATATCTAGACCCACAGCTGGATGAGACGTAAGGGTGGATACTCTCGGGGCTGAGAGATTTGGTGAGGTTGGGGGAGCAAACGCAGAGCCTTTAAAGTACTACTGCCTGTTACCCATCCCATGGGTCCCAAATCTCCAGGTTCAAGGGCATCTTCCTACATCAAAAACATGCATGAGAAACCCAGAAGGTGGTAGACCGTGTGACCGGGAAAGGTTTCTAAAACGCACCCCATTTCTAATCTCCTTGTGCTCGGGTTCGCCATTCCAGCCGCTTTACTAGCAATCTCCCTCCTTGGAGAATCAGCACCTTTAACCTCCTGTTCCGTACAACTTTCAATTTGTCCTGAGGATGAACGGGAAGAGGGGGAGCCAATGAGAGACTAGCTCTAGGTGTTGGGACAGGCACAGGTCACTCTATTTTCCCATTAGGAAGAAGAATTAACCACAGGCTCAGCCTGCCGCCCGGAACCAAAATAGGGCCTGAGGCCATCCTGCGCTTTTGCGGCCAGCTCCCAAAAAAGCGAATTGAAAAATGGAGCTCAGGGGCACTGCAATTCACAAACCTGCAGAGTTATAAATGATAATTCTCGTCCTCAAATATATTGAGGGAAGGCAACGAAGAGGATTTGAAAGCAAGGCAGAATTGCACGAAACAGATTTCAGGAGGTAGATTCGAATCGCCTTTAAAGCACATGAAAAGCGGCAAAACGTCGACAATGATGCCCTTGGCCAAAAAGGGCGTATGCGTTTTTTCCTAAATATATTCAGGAAAAAACGCATACGCCCTTTTTGGCCAACCAAGCAACCTGGAAAGGCAAATCAGCGTTACAAAGATGTCTCGCTTCCCATCGGTCAAAAGGGCCATGCTGAAAAAAGTGTCAAAACCAGAAATGCAGGACAGGCCATGGAGAAATGAGAGCCTTGCTACGCTGATGGGCGGGATGTAAATTGCCAACAGCCACTCTGGAGAAGTGTACGGTGTGTCCTGAAACATCGAAAAAACACAGCTTAGAGCGCATAGGTCACTTCCACTCACGGGCGTATAAATTCGGAAAACTAAAAATCAGCAAGACACAGGCACCCCAAGTTTAGGGCTGCTCGGTTGACAAGAACCTCCACTTCATGACACCTTAAATATCCCAGGAAAGAGAAAAATGGATAAAGAAGTGGTGGTCCTTATGTACAATGGAATATCATTCAGCCATGAAATCAATGTCATAAGGCTAGTAGCAGCATGATGAGTGGATTTAGGTACGACAATTCTAAGTGAAATAAGTCACAGAGAAAAAGACACTTATCATAAGCTATCACTTATAGAGGGAATGTAAAAACCGCTACACTTGAACTGAATTACAAAACAGAACAGAGTCACACGTTTAGAAAACACACTATGGCTGCTTAATGGGAAAGGTGAGGTGGGGTGATGCATAAAACAAGGGTTTCAAATTAGCTCAGATACCGTTCCATAAACCCAATATGTAATAGAAAGACCTACTCCTTGCTCAGTGAACTGGAATCAACACCCCCTCTTCACCGCAGAAGAATATATCTGACTAGTAAGAATTTTAAAACCTATGAATTTATATCTCTCTGGAAGTGAGTCAAGTGGGTGTAAAGCGGCATAAACACAGCCGTGAAAAGCAGCTAAACACCATTATAAAAATAAATTAATTTTAAAAGCCCGTGAAACAAAGACAGTGAAAGAGAGAGAAATTCTTACAAAATTCGTTCAGGGGCTGTGATGCCACCTGGATTGACCATATCTAGACCCACAGCTGGATGAGACATAAGGGTGGATACTCTCGGGGCTGAGAGATTTGGTGAGGTTGGGGGAGCAAACGCAGAGCCTTTAAAGTACTACTGCCTGTTACCCATCCCATGGGTCCCAAATCTCCAGGTTCAAGGGCATCTTCCTACATCAAAAACATGCATGAGAAACCCAGAAGGTGGTAGACCGTGTGACCGGGAAAGGTTTCTAAAACGCACCCCATTTCTAATCTCCTTGTGCTCGGGTTCGCCATTCCAGCCGCTTTACTAGCAATCTCCCTCCTTGGAGAATCAGCACCTTTAACCTCCTGTTCCGTACAACTTTCAATTTGTCCTGAGGATGAACGGGAAGAGGGGGAGCCAATGAGAGACTAGCTCTAGGTGTTGGGACAGGCACAGGTCACTCTATTTTCCCATCAGGAAGAAGAATTAACCACAGGCTCAGCCTGCCGCCCGGAACCAGAATAGGGCCTGAGGCCATCCTGCGCTTTTGCGGCCAGCTCCCAAAAAAGCGAGTTGAAAAATGGAGCTCAGGGGCACTGCAATTCACAAACCTGCAGAGTTATAAATGATAACTCCCGTCCACAAATATATTGAGGGAAAGCAACGAAGAGGATTTGAAAGCAAGGCAGAATTGCAGGAAACAGATTTCAGGAGGTAGATTCGAATCGCCTTTAAAGCACATGAAAAGCAGCAAAACGTCGACAATGATGCCCTTGGCCAAAAAGGGCGTATGCGTTTTTTCCTGAATATATTCAGGAAAAAACGCATACGCCCTTTTTGGCCAACCAAGCAACCTGGAAAGGCAAATCAGCGATACAAAGAAGTCTCGCTTCCCATGGGTCAAAAGGGCCATCCTGAAAAAAGTGTCAAAACCAGAAATGCAGGACAGGCCATGGAGAAATGGAAGCCTTGCTACGCTGATGGGCGGGATGTAAATTGCCAACAGCCACTCTGGAGAAGTGTACGGTGTGTCCTGAAACATCGAAAAAACACAACTTAGAGCGCATAGGGCACTTCCACTCACGGGCGTATAAATTGTGAAAACTAAAAATCAGCAAGACACAGGCACCCCAAGTTTAGGGCTGCTCGGTTGACAAGAACCTCCACTTCATGACACCTTAAATATCCCAGGAAAGAGAAAAATGGATAAAGAATTGGTGGTCCTTATGTACAATGGAATATCACTCAGCCATAAAATCAATGTCATAAGGCTAGTAGCAGCATGATGAGTGGATTTAGGTAAGACGATTCTAAGTGAAATAAGTCACACAGAAAAAGACACTTATCATAAGCTATCACTTATAGAGGGAATGTAAAAACCGCTACACTTGAACTGAATTACAAAACAGAACAGAGTCACACGTTTAGAAAACACACTATGGCTGCTTAACGGGAAAGGTGAGGTGGGGTGATGCATAAAACAAGGGTTTCAAATTAGCTCAGATACCGTTCCATAAACCCAATATGTAATAGAAAGACCTACTCCTTGCTCAGTGAACTGGAATCAACACCCCCTCTTCACCGCAGAAGAATATATCTGACTAGTAAGAATTTTAAAACCTATGAATTTATATCTCTCTGGAAGTGAGTCAAGTGGGTGTAAAGCGGCATAAACACAGCCGTGAAAAGCAGCTAAACCCCATTATAAAAATAAATTAATTTTAAAAACCCGTGAAACAAAGACAGTGAAAGAGAGAGAAATTCTTACAAAATTCGTTCAGGGGCTGTGATGCGACCTGGATTGACCATATCTAGACCCACAGCTGGATGAGACGTAAGGGTGGATACTTTCGGGTCTGAGAGATTTGGTGAGGTTGGGGGAGCAAACGCAGAGCCTTTAAAGTACTACTGCCTGTTACCCATCCCATGGGTCCCAAATCTCCAGGGTCAAGGGCATCTTCCTACATCGAAAACATGCATGAGAAACCCAGAAGGTGGTAGACCGTGTGACCGGGAAAGGTTTCTAAAACGCACCTCATTTCTCATCTCCTTGTGCTCGGGTTCGCCATTCCAGCCGCTTTACTAGCAATCTCCCTCCTTGGAGAATCAGCACCTTTAATCTCCTGTTCTGTACAGCTTTCAATTTGTCCTGAGGATGAACGGGAAGAGGGGGAGCCAAAGAGAGACTAGCTCTAGGTGTTGGGACAGGCAGAGGTCACTCTATTTTCCCATCAGGAAGAAGAATTAACCACAGGCTCAGCCTGCCGCCCGGAACCAGAATAGGGCCTGAGGCCATCCTGCGCTTTTGCGGCCAGCTCCCAAAAAAGCGAGTTGAAAAATGGAGCTCAGGGCCACTGCAATTCACAAACCTGCAGAGTTATAAATGATAACTCCCATCCACAAATATATTGAGGGAAGGCAACGAAGAGGATTTGAAAGCAAGGCAGAATTGCAGGAAACAGATTTCAGGAGGTAGATTCGAATCGCCTTTAAAGCACATGAAAAGCAGCAAAACGTCGACAATGATGCCCTTGGCCAAAAAGGGCGTATGCGTTTTTTCCTGAATATATTCAGGAAAAAACGCATACGCCCTTTTTGGCCAACCAAGCAACCTGGAAAGGCAAATCAGCGCTACAAAGAAGTCTCGCTTCCCATGGGTCAAAAGGGCCATCCTGAAAAAAGTGTGAAAACCAGAAATGCAGGACAGGCCATGGAGAAATGGGAGCCTTGCTACGCTGATGGGTGGGATGTAAATTGCCAACAGCCACTCTGGAGAAGTGTACGGTGTGTCCTGAAACATCGAAAAAACACAGCTTAGTGCGCATAGGGCACATCCACTCATTGGCGTATAAATTGGGAAAACTAAAAATCAGCAAGACACAGGCACCCCAAAGTTTAGGGCTGCTCGGTTGACAAGAACCTCCACTTCATGACACCTTAAATATCCCAGGAAAGAGAAAAATGGATAAAGAAGTGGTGGTCCTTATGTACAATGGAATATCATTCAGCCATGAAATCAATGTCATAAGGCTAGTAGCAGCATGATGAGTGGATTTAGGTACGACAATTCTAAGTGAAATAAGTCACAGAGAAAAAGACACTTATCATAAGCTATCACTTATAGAGGGAATGTAAAAACCGCTACACTTGAACTGAATTACAAAACAGAACAGAGTCACACGTTTAGAAAACACACTATGGCTGCTTAACGGGAAAGGTGAGGTGGGGTGATGCATAAAACAAGGGTTTCAAATTAGCTCAGATACCGTTCCATAAACCCAATATGTAATAGAAAGACCTACTCCTTGCTCAGTGAACTGGAATCAACACCCCCTCTTCACCGCACAAGAATATATCTGACTAGTAAGAATTTTAAAACCTATGAATTTATATCTCTCTGGAAGTGAGTCAAGTGGGTGTAAAGCGGCATAAACACAGCCGTGAAAAGCAGCTAAACACCATTATAAAAATAAATTAATTTTAAAAGCCCGTGAAACAAAGACAGTGAAAGAGAGAGAAATTCTTACAAAATTCGTTCAGGGGCTGTGATGCCACCTGGATTGACCATATCTAGACCCACAGCTGGATGAGACGTAAGGGTGGATACTCTCGGGGCTGAGAGATTTGGTGAGGTTGGGGGAGCAAACGCAGAGCCTTTAAAGTACTACTGCCTGTTACCCATCCCATGGGTCCCAAATCTCCAGGTTCAAGGGCATCTTCCTACATCAAAAACATGCATGAGAAACCCAGAAGGTGGTAGACCGTGTGACCGGGAAAGGTTTCTAAAACGCACCCCATTTCTAATCTCCTTGTGCTCGGGTTCGCCATTCCAGCCGCTTTACTAGCAATCTCCCTCCTTGGAGAATCAGCACCTTTAACCTCCTGTTCCGTACAACTTTCAATTTGTCCTGAGGATGAACGGGAAGAGGGGGAGCCAATGAGAGACTAGCTCTAGGTGTTGGGACAGGCACAGGTCACTCTATTTTCCCATCAGGAAGAAGAATTAACCACAGGCTCAGCCTGCCGCCCGGAACCAAAATAGGGCCTGAGGCCATCCTGCGCTTTTGCGGCCAGCTCCCAAAAAAGCGAGTTGAAAAATGGAGCTCAGGGGCACTGCAATTCACAAACCTGCAGAGTTATAAATGATAATTCTCGTCCTCAAATATATTGAGGGAAGGCAACGAAGAGGATTTGAAAGCAAGGCAGAATTGCACGAAACAGATTTCAGGAGGTAGATTCGAATCGCCTTTAAAGCACATGAAAAGCGGCAAAACGTCGACAATGATGCCCTTGGCCAAAAAGGGCGTATGCGTTTTTTCCTGAATATATTCAGGAAAAAACGCATACGCCCTTTTTGGCCAACCAAGCAACCTGGAAAGGCAAATCAGCGCTACAAAGAAGTCTCGCTTCCCATCGGTCAAAAGGGCCATCCTGAAAAAAGTGTCAAAACCAGAAATGCAGGACAGGCCATGGAGAAATGAGAGCCTTGCTACGCTGATGGGCGGGATGTAAATTGCCAACAGCCACTCTGGAGAAGTGTACGGTGTGTCCTGAAACATCGAAAAAACACAGCTTAGAGCGCATAGGTCACTTCCACTCACGGGCGTATAAATTGGGAAAACTAAAAATCAGCAAGACACAGGCACCCCAAGTTTAGGGCTGCTCGGTTGACAAGAACCTCCACTTCATGACACCTTAAATATCCCAGGAAAGAGAAAAATGGATAAAGAATTGGTGGTCCTTATGTACAATGGAATATCACTCAGCCATAAAATCAATGTCATAAGGCTAGTAGCAGCATGATGAGTGGATTTAGGTAAGACGATTCTAAGTGAAATAAGTCACACAGAAAAAGACACTTATCATAAGCTATCACTTATAGAGGGAATGTAAAAACCGCTACACTTGAACTGAATTACAAAACAGAACAGAGTCACACGTTTAGAAAACACACTATGGCTGCTTAACGGGAAAGGTGAGGTGGGGTGATGCATAAAACAAGGGTTTCAAATTAGCTCAGATACCGTTCCATAAACCCAATATGTAATAGAAAGACCTACTCCTTGCTCAGTGAACTGGACTCAACACCCCTTATTCACCGCACAAGAATATATCTGACTAGTAAGAATCTTAAAACCTATGTATTGATATCTCTCTGGATGTGAGTCAAGTGGGTGTAAAGCGGCATAAACACAGCCGTGAAAAGCAGCTAAACCCCATTATAAAAATAAATTAATTTTAAAAACCCGTGAAACAAAGACAGTGAAAGAGAGAGAAATTCTTACAAAATTCGTTCAGGGGCTGTGATGCCACCTGGATTGACCATATCTAGACCCACAGCTGGATGAGACGTAAGGGTGGATACTTTCGGGTCTGAGAGATTTGGTGAGGTTGGGGGAGCAAACGCAGAGCCTTTAAAGTACTACTGCCTGTTACCCATCCCATGGGTCCCAAATCTCCAGGGTCAAGGGCATCTTCCTACATCGAAAACATGCATGAGAAACCCAGAAGGTGGTAGACCGTGTGACCGGGAAAGGTTTCTAAAACGCACCTCATTTCTCATCTCCTTGTGCTCGGGTTCGCCATTCCAGCCGCTTTACTAGCAATCTCCCTCCTTGGAGAATCAGCACCTTTAACCTCCTGTTCCGTACAGCTTTCAATTTGTCCTGAGGATGAACGGGAAGAGGGGGAGCCAATGAGAGACTAGCTCTAGGTGTTGGGACAGGCACAGGTCACTCTATTTTCCCATCAGGAAGAAGAATTAACCACAGGCTCAGCCTGCCGCCCGGAACCAGAATAGGGCCTGAGGCCATCCTGCGCATTTGCGGCCAGCTCCCAAAAAAGCGAGTTGAAAAATGGAGCTCAGGGGCACTGCAATTCACAAACCTGCAGAGTTATAAATGATAACTCCCATCCACAAATATATTGAGGGAAGGCAACGAAGAGGATTTGAAAGCAAGGCAGAATTGCAGGAAACAGATTTCAGGAGGTAGATTCGAATCGCCTTTAAAGCACATGAAAAGCAGCAAAACGTCGACAATGATGCCCTTGGCCAAAAAGGGCGTATGCGTTTTTTCCTGAATATATTCAGGAAAAAACGCATACGCCCTTTCTGGCCAACCAAGCAACCTGGAAAGGCAAATCAGCGCTACAAAGAAGTCTCACTTCCCATGGGTCAAAAGGGCCATCCTGAAAAAAGTGTCAAAACCAGAAATGCAGGACAGGCCATGGAGAAATGGGAGCCTTGCTACGCTGATGGGCGGGATGTAAATTGCCAACAGCCACTCTGGAGAAGTGTACGGTGTGTCCTGAAACATCGAAAAAACACAGCTTAGTGCGCATAGGGCACATCCACTCATTGGCGTATAAATTGGGAAAACTAAAAATCAGCAAGACACAGGCACCCCAAAGTTTAGGGCTGCTCTGTTGACAAGAACCTCCACTTCATGACACCTTAAATATCCCAGGAAAGAGAAAAATGGATAAAGAAGTGGTGGTCCTTATGTACAATGGAATATCATTCAGCCATGAAATCAATGTCATAAGGCTAGTAGCAGCATGATGAGTGGATTTAGGTACGACAATTCTAAGTGAAATAAGTCACAGAGAAAAAGACACTTATCATAAGCTATCACTTATAGAGGGAATGTAAAAACCGCTACACTTGAACTGAATTACAAAACAGAACAGAGTCACACGTTTAGAAAACACACTATGGCTGCTTAACGGGAAAGGTGAGGTGGGGTGATGCATAAAACAAGGGTTTCAAATTAGCTCAGATACCGTTCCATAAACCCAATATGTAATAGAAAGACATACTCCTTGCTCAGTGAACTGGAATCAACACCCCCTCTTCACCGCACAAGAATATATCTGACTAGTAAGAATTTTAAAACCTATGAATTTATATCTCTCTGGAAGTGAGTCAAGTGGGTGTAAAGCGGCATAAACACAGCCGTGAAAAGCAGCTAAACACCATTATAAAAATAAATTAATTTTAAAAGCCCGTGAAACAAAGACAGTGAAAGAGAGAGAAATTCTTACAAAATTCGTTCAGGGGCTGTGATGCCACCTGGATTGACCATATCTAGACCCACAGCTGGATGAGACGTAAGGGTGGATACTCTCGGGGCTGAGAGATTTGGTGAGGTTGGGGGAGCAAACGCAGAGCCTTTAAAGTACTACTGCCTGTTACCCATCCCATGGGTCCCAAATCTCCAGGTTCAAGGGCATCTTCCTACATCAAAAACATGCATGAGAAACCCAGAAGGTGGTAGACCGTGTGACCGGGAAAGGTTTCTAAAACGCACCCCATTTCTAATCTCCTTGTGCTCGGGTTCGCCATTCCAGCCGCTTTACTAGCAATCTCCCTCCTTGGAGAATCAGCACCTTTAACCTCCTGTTCCGTACAACTTTCAATTTGTCCTGAGGATGAACGGGAAGAGGGGGAGCCAATGAGAGACTAGCTCTAGGTGTTGGGACAGGCACAGGTCACTCTATTTTCCCATTAGGAAGAAGAATTAACCACAGGCTCAGCCTGCCGCCCGGAACCAAAATAGGGCCTGAGGCCATCCTGCGCTTTTGCGGCCAGCTCCCAAAAAAGCGAATTGAAAAATGGAGCTCAGGGGCACTGCAATTCACAAACCTGCAGAGTTATAAATGATAATTCTCGTCCTCAAATATATTGAGGGAAGGCAACGAAGAGGATTTGAAAGCAAGGCAGAATTGCACGAAACAGATTTCAGGAGGTAGATTCGAATCGCCTTTAAAGCACATGAAAAGCGGCAAAACGTCGACAATGATGCCCTTGGCCAAAAAGGGCGTATGCGTTTTTTCCTAAATATATTCAGGAAAAAACGCATACGCCCTTTTTGGCCAACCAAGCAACCTGGAAAGGCAAATCAGCGTTACAAAGATGTCTCGCTTCCCATCGGTCAAAAGGGCCATGCTGAAAAAAGTGTCAAAACCAGAAATGCAGGACAGGCCATGGAGAAATGAGAGCCTTGCTACGCTGATGGGCGGGATGTAAATTGCCAACAGCCACTCTGGAGAAGTGTACGGTGTGTCCTGAAACATCGAAAAAACACAGCTTAGAGCGCATAGGTCACTTCCACTCACGGGCGTATAAATTCGGAAAACTAAAAATCAGCAAGACACAGGCACCCCAAGTTTAGGGCTGCTCGGTTGACAAGAACCTCCACTTCATGACACCTTAAATATCCCAGGAAAGAGAAAAATGGATAAAGAAGTGGTGGTCCTTATGTACAATGGAATATCATTCAGCCATGAAATCAATGTCATAAGGCTAGTAGCAGCATGATGAGTGGATTTAGGTACGACAATTCTAAGTGAAATAAGTCACAGAGAAAAAGACACTTATCATAAGCTATCACTTATAGAGGGAATGTAAAAACCGCTACACTTGAACTGAATTACAAAACAGAACAGAGTCACACGTTTAGAAAACACACTATGGCTGCTTAATGGGAAAGGTGAGGTGGGGTGATGCATAAAACAAGGGTTTCAAATTAGCTCAGATACCGTTCCATAAACCCAATATGTAATAGAAAGACCTACTCCTTGCTCAGTGAACTGGAATCAACACCCCCTCTTCACCGCAGAAGAATATATCTGACTAGTAAGAATTTTAAAACCTATGAATTTATATCTCTCTGGAAGTGAGTCAAGTGGGTGTAAAGCGGCATAAACACAGCCGTGAAAAGCAGCTAAACACCATTATAAAAATAAATTAATTTTAAAAGCCCGTGAAACAAAGACAGTGAAAGAGAGAGAAATTCTTACAAAATTCGTTCATGGGCTGTGATGCCACCTGGATTGACCATATCTAGACCCACAGCTGGATGAGACATAAGGGTGGATACTCTCGGGGCTGAGAGATTTGGTGAGGTTGGGGGAGCAAACGCAGAGCCTTTAAAGTACTACTGCCTGTTACCCATCCCATGGGTCCCAAATCTCCAGGTTCAAGGGCATCTTCCTACATCAAAAACATGCATGAGAAACCCAGAAGGTGGTAGACCGTGTGACCGGGAAAGGTTTCTAAAACGCACCCCATTTCTAATCTCCTTGTGCTCGGGTTCGCCATTCCAGCCGCTTTACTAGCAATCTCCCTCCTTGGAGAATCAGCACCTTTAACCTCCTGTTCCGTACAACTTTCAATTTGTCCTGAGGATGAACGGGAAGAGGGGGAGCCAATGAGAGACTAGCTCTAGGTGTTGGGACAGGCACAGGTCACTCTATTTTCCCATCAGGAAGAAGAATTAACCACAGGCTCAGCCTGCCGCCCGGAACCAGAATAGGGCCTGAGGCCATCCTGCGCTTTTGCGGCCAGCTCCCAAAAAAGCGAGTTGAAAAATGGAGCTCAGGGGCACTGCAATTCACAAACCTGCAGAGTTATAAATGATAACTCCCGTCCACAAATATATTGAGGGAAAGCAACGAAGAGGATTTGAAAGCAAGGCAGAATTGCAGGAAACAGATTTCAGGAGGTAGATTCGAATCGCCTTTAAAGCACATGAAAAGCAGCAAAACGTCGACAATGATGCCCTTGGCCAAAAAGGGCGTATGCGTTTTTTCCTGAATATATTCAGGAAAAAACGCATACGCCCTTTTTGGCCAACCAAGCAACCTGGAAAGGCAAATCAGCGATACAAAGAAGTCTCGCTTCCCATGGGTCAAAAGGGCCATCCTGAAAAAAGTGTCAAAACCAGAAATGCAGGACAGGCCATGGAGAAATGGAAGCCTTGCTACGCTGATGGGCGGGATGTAAATTGCCAACAGCCACTCTGGAGAAGTGTACGGTGTGTCCTGAAACATCGAAAAAACACAACTTAGAGCGCATAGGGCACTTCCACTCACGGGCGTATAAATTGTGAAAACTAAAAATCAGCAAGACACAGGCACCCCAAGTTTAGGGCTGCTCGGTTGACAAGAACCTCCACTTCATGACACCTTAAATATCCCAGGAAAGAGAAAAATGGATAAAGAATTGGTGGTCCTTATGTACAATGGAATATCACTCAGCCATAAAATCAATGTCATAAGGCTAGTAGCAGCATGATGAGTGGATTTAGGTAAGACGATTCTAAGTGAAATAAGTCACACAGAAAAAGACACTTATCATAAGCTATCACTTATAGAGGGAATGTAAAAACCGCTACACTTGAACTGAATTACAAAACAGAACAGAGTCACACGTTTAGAAAACACACTATGGCTGCTTAACGGGAAAGGTGAGGTGGGGTGATGCATAAAACAAGGGTTTCAAATTAGCTCAGATACCGTTCCATAAACCCAATATGTAATAGAAAGACCTAGTCCTTGCTCAGTGAACTGGACTCAACACCCCTTATTCACTGCACAAGAATATATTTGACTAGTAAGAATCTTAAAACCTATGTATTGATATCTCTCTGGAAGTGAGTCAAGTGGGTGTAAAGCGGCATAAACACAGCCGTGAAAAGCAGCTAAACCCCATTATAAAAATAAATTAATTTTAAAAACCCGTGAAACAAAGACAGTGAAAGAGAGAGAAATTCTTACAAAATTCGTTCAGGGGCTGTGATGCCACCTGGATTGACCATATCTAGACCCACAGCTGGATGAGACGTAAGGGTGGATACTTTCGGGTCTGAGAGATTTGGTGAGGTTGGGGGAGCAAACGCAGAGCCTTTAAAGTACTACTGCCTGTTACCCATCCCATGGGTCCCAAATCTCCAGGGTCAAGGGCATCTTCCTACATCGAAAACATGCATGAGAAACCCAGAAGGTGGTAGACCGTGTGACCGGGAAAGGTTTCTAAAACGCACCTCATTTCTCATCTCCTTGTGCTCGGGTTCGCCATTCCAGCCGCTTTACTAGCAATCTCCCTCCTTGGAGAATCAGCACCTTTAACCTCCTGTTCCGTACAGCTTTCAATTTGTCCTGAGGATGAACGGGAAGAGGGGGAGCCAATGAGAGACTAGCTCTAGGTGTTGGGACAGGCACAGGTCACTCTATTTTCCCATCAGGAAGAAGAATTAACCACAGGCTCAGCCTGCCGCCCGGAACCAGAATAGGGCCTGAGGCCATCCTGCGCATTTGCGGCCAGCTCCCAAAAAAGCGAGTTGAAAAATGGAGCTCAGGGGCACTGCAATTCACAAACCTGCAGAGTTATAAATGATAACTCCCATCCACAAATATATTGAGGGAAGGCAACGAAGAGGATTTGAAAGCAAGGCAGAATTGCAGGAAACAGATTTCAGGAGGTAGATTCGAATCGCCTTTAAAGCACATGAAAAGCAGCAAAACGTCGACAATGATGCCCTTGGCCAAAAAGGGCGTATGCGTTTTTTCCTGAATATATTCAGGAAAAAACGCATACGCCCTTTCTGGCCAACCAAGCAACCTGGAAAGGCAAATCAGCGCTACAAAGAAGTCTCACTTCCCATGGGTCAAAAGGGCCATCCTGAAAAAAGTGTCAAAACCAGAAATGCAGGACAGGCCATGGAGAAATGGGAGCCTTGCTACGCTGATGGGCGGGATGTAAATTGCCAACAGCCACTCTGGAGAAGTGTACGGTGTGTCCTGAAACATCGAAAAAACACAGCTTAGTGCGCATAGGGCACATCCACTCATTGGCGTATAAATTGGGAAAACTAAAAATCAGCAAGACACAGGCACCCCAAAGTTTAGGGCTGCTCTGTTGACAAGAACCTCCACTTCATGACACCTTAAATATCCCAGGAAAGAGAAAAATGGATAAAGAAGTGGTGGTCCTTATGTACAATGGAATATCATTCAGCCATGAAATCAATGTCATAAGGCTAGTAGCAGCATGATGAGTGGATTTAGGTACGACAATTCTAAGTGAAATAAGTCACAGAGAAAAAGACACTTATCATAAGCTATCACTTATAGAGGGAATGTAAAAACCGCTACACTTGAACTGAATTACAAAACAGAACAGAGTCACACGTTTAGAAAACACACTATGGCTGCTTAACGGGAAAGGTGAGGTGGGGTGATGCATAAAACAAGGGTTTCAAATTAGCTCAGATACCGTTCCATAAACCCAATATGTAATAGAAAGACATACTCCTTGCTCAGTGAACTGGAATCAACACCCCCTCTTCACCGCACAAGAATATATCTGACTAGTAAGAATTTTAAAACCTATGAATTTATATCTCTCTGGAAGTGAGTCAAGTGGGTGTAAAGCGGCATAAACACAGCCGTGAAAAGCAGCTAAACACCATTATAAAAATAAATTAATTTTAAAAGCCCGTGAAACAAAGACAGTGAAAGAGAGAGAAATTCTTACAAAATTCGTTCAGGGGCTGTGATGCCACCTGGATTGACCATATCTAGACCCACAGCTGGATGAGACGTAAGGGTGGATACTCTCGGGGCTGAGAGATTTGGTGAGGTTGGGGGAGCAAACGCAGAGCCTTTAAAGTACTACTGCCTGTTACCCATCCCATGGGTCCCAAATCTCCAGGTTCAAGGGCATCTTCCTACATCAAAAACATGCATGAGAAACCCAGAAGGTGGTAGACCGTGTGACCGGGAAAGGTTTCTAAAACGCACCCCATTTCTAATCTCCTTGTGCTCGGGTTCGCCATTCCAGCCGCTTTACTAGCAATCTCCCTCCTTGGAGAATCAGCACCTTTAACCTCCTGTTCCGTACAACTTTCAATTTGTCCTGAGGATGAACGGGAAGAGGGGGAGCCAATGAGAGACTAGCTCTAGGTGTTGGGACAGGCACAGGTCACTCTATTTTCCCATTAGGAAGAAGAATTAACCACAGGCTCAGCCTGCCGCCCGGAACCAAAATAGGGCCTGAGGCCATCCTGCGCTTTTGCGGCCAGCTCCCAAAAAAGCGAATTGAAAAATGGAGCTCAGGGGCACTGCAATTCACAAACCTGCAGAGTTATAAATGATAATTCTCGTCCTCAAATATATTGAGGGAGGGCAACGAAGAGGATTTGAAAGCAAGGCAGAATTGCACGAAACAGATTTCAGGAGGTAGATTCGAATCGCCTTTAAAGCACATGAAAAGCGGCAAAACGTCGACAATGATGCCCTTGGCCAAAAAGGGCGTATGCGTTTTTTCCTAAATATATTCAGGAAAAAACGCATACGCCCTTTTTGGCCAACCAAGCAACCTGGAAAGGCAAATCAGCGTTACAAAGATGTCTCGCTTCCCATCGGTCAAAAGGGCCATGCTGAAAAAAGTGTCAAAACCAGAAATGCAGGACAGGCCATGGAGAAATGAGAGCCTTGCTACGCTGATGGGCGGGATGTAAATTGCCAACAGCCACTCTGGAGAAGTGTACGGTGTGTCCTGAAACATCGAAAAAACACAGCTTAGAGCGCATAGGTCACTTCCACTCACGGGCGTATAAATTCGGAAAACTAAAAATCAGCAAGACACAGGCACCCCAAGTTTAGGGCTGCTCGGTTGACAAGAACCTCCACTTCATGACACCTTAAATATCCCAGGAAAGAGAAAAATGGATAAAGAAGTGGTGGTCCTTATGTACAATGGAATATCATTCAGCCATGAAATCAATGTCATAAGGCTAGTAGCAGCATGATGAGTGGATTTAGGTACGACAATTCTAAGTGAAATAAGTCACAGAGAAAAAGACACTTATCATAAGCTATCACTTATAGAGGGAATGTAAAAACCGCTACACTTGAACTGAATTACAAAACAGAACAGAGTCACACGTTTAGAAAACACACTATGGCTGCTTAATGGGAAAGGTGAGGTGGGGTGATGCATAAAACAAGGGTTTCAAATTAGCTCAGATACCGTTCCATAAACCCAATATGTAATAGAAAGACCTACTCCTTGCTCAGTGAACTGGAATCAACACCCCCTCTTCACCGCAGAAGAATATATCTGACTAGTAAGAATTTTAAAACCTATGAATTTATATCTCTCTGGAAGTGAGTCAAGTGGGTGTAAAGCGGCATAAACACAGCCGTGAAAAGCAGCTAAACACCATTATAAAAATAAATTAATTTTAAAAGCCCGTGAAACAAAGACAGTGAAAGAGAGAGAAATTCTTACAAAATTCGTTCAGGGGCTGTGATGCCACCTGGATTGACCATATCTAGACCCACAGCTGGATGAGACATAAGGGTGGATACTCTCGGGGCTGAGAGATTTGGTGAGGTTGGGGGAGCAAACGCAGAGCCTTTAAAGTACTACTGCCTGTTACCCATCCCATGGGTCCCAAATCTCCAGGTTCAAGGGCATCTTCCTACATCAAAAACATGCATGAGAAACCCAGAAGGTGGTAGACCGTGTGACCGGGAAAGGTTTCTAAAACGCACCCCATTTCTAATCTCCTTGTGCTCGGGTTCGCCATTCCAGCCGCTTTACTAGCAATCTCCCTCCTTGGAGAATCAGCACCTTTAACCTCCTGTTCCGTACAACTTTCAATTTGTCCTGAGGATGAACGGGAAGAGGGGGAGCCAATGAGAGACTAGCTCTAGGTGTTGGGACAGGCACAGGTCACTCTATTTTCCCATCAGGAAGAAGAATTAACCACAGGCTCAGCCTGCCGCCCGGAACCAGAATAGGGCCTGAGGCCATCCTGCGCTTTTGCGGCCAGCTCCCAAAAAAGCGAGTTGAAAAATGGAGCTCAGGGGCACTGCAATTCACAAACCTGCAGAGTTATAAATGATAACTCCCGTCCACAAATATATTGAGGGAAAGCAACGAAGAGGATTTGAAAGCAAGGCAGAATTGCAGGAAACAGATTTCAGGAGGTAGATTCGAATCGCCTTTAAAGCACATGAAAAGCAGCAAAACGTCGACAATGATGCCCTTGGCCAAAAAGGGCGTATGCGTTTTTTCCTGAATATATTCAGGAAAAAACGCATACGCCCTTTTTGGCCAACCAAGCAACCTGGAAAGGCAAATCAGCGATACAAAGAAGTCTCGCTTCCCATGGGTCAAAAGGGCCATCCTGAAAAAAGTGTCAAAACCAGAAATGCAGGACAGGCCATGGAGAAATGGAAGCCTTGCTACGCTGATGGGCGGGATGTAAATTGCCAACAGCCACTCTGGAGAAGTGTACGGTGTGTCCTGAAACATCGAAAAAACACAACTTAGAGCGCATAGGGCACTTCCACTCACGGGCGTATAAATTGTGAAAACTAAAAATCAGCAAGACACAGGCACCCCAAGTTTAGGGCTGCTCGGTTGACAAGAACCTCCACTTCATGACACCTTAAATATCCCAGGAAAGAGAAAAATGGATAAAGAATTGGTGGTCCTTATGTACAATGGAATATCACTCAGCCATAAAATCAATGTCATAAGGCTAGTAGCAGCATGATGAGTGGATTTAGGTAAGACGATTCTAAGTGAAATAAGTCACACAGAAAAAGACACTTATCATAAGCTATCACTTATAGAGGGAATGTAAAAACCGCTACACTTGAACTGAATTACAAAACAGAACAGAGTCACACGTTTAGAAAACACACTATGGCTGCTTAACGGGAAAGGTGAGGTGGGGTGATGCATAAAACAAGGGTTTCAAATTAGCTCAGATACCGTTCCATAAACCCAATATGTAATAGAAAGACCTAGTCCTTGCTCAGTGAACTGGACTCAACACCCCTTATTCACTGCACAAGAATATATTTGACTAGTAAGAATCTTAAAACCTATGTATTGATATCTCTCTGGAAGTGAGTCAAGTGGGTGTAAAGCGGCATAAACACAGCCGTGAAAAGCAGCTAAACCCCATTATAAAAATAAATTAATTTTAAAAACCCGTGAAACAAAGACAGTGAAAGAGAGAGAAATTCTTACAAAATTCGTTCAGGGGCTGTGATGCGACCTGGATTGACCATATCTAGACCCACAGCTGGATGAGACGTAAGGGTGGATACTTTCGGGTCTGAGAGATTTGGTGAGGTTGGGGGAGCAAACGCAGAGCCTTTAAAGTACTACTGCCTGTTACCCATCCCATGGGTCCCAAATCTCCAGGGTCAAGGGCATCTTCCTACATCGAAAACATGCATGAGAAACCCAGAAGGTGGTAGACCGTGTGACCGGGAAAGGTTTCTAAAACGCACCCCATTTCTAATCTCCTTGTGCTCGGGTTCGCCATTCCAGCCGCTTTACTAGCAATCTCCCTCCTTGGAGAATCAGCACCTTTAACCTCCTGTTCCGTACAACTTTCAATTTGTCCTGAGGATGAACGGGAAGAGGGGGAGCCAATGAGAGACTAGCTCTAGGTGTTGGGACAGGCACAGGTCACTCTATTTTCCCATTAGGAAGAAGAATTAACCACAGGCTCAGCCTGCCGCCCGGAACCAAAATAGGGCCTGAGGCCATCCTGCGCTTTTGCGGCCAGCTCCCAAAAAAGCGAATTGAAAAATGGAGCTCAGGGGCACTGCAATTCACAAACCTGCAGAGTTATAAATGATAATTCTCGTCCTCAAATATATTGAGGGAAGGCAACGAAGAGGATTTGAAAGCAAGGCAGAATTGCACGAAACAGATTTCAGGAGGTAGATTCGAATCGCCTTTAAAGCACATGAAAAGCGGCAAAACGTCGACAATGATGCCCTTGGCCAAAAAGGGCGTATGCGTTTTTTCCTAAATATATTCAGGAAAAAACGCATACGCCCTTTTTGGCCAACCAAGCAACCTGGAAAGGCAAATCAGCGTTACAAAGATGTCTCGCTTCCCATCGGTCAAAAGGGCCATGCTGAAAAAAGTGTCAAAACCAGAAATGCAGGACAGGCCATGGAGAAATGAGAGCCTTGCTACGCTGATGGGCGGGATGTAAATTGCCAACAGCCACTCTGGAGAAGTGTACGGTGTGTCCTGAAACATCGAAAAAACACAGCTTAGAGCGCATAGGTCACTTCCACTCACGGGCGTATAAATTCGGAAAACTAAAAATCAGCAAGACACAGGCACCCCAAGTTTAGGGCTGCTCGGTTGACAAGAACCTCCACTTCATGACACCTTAAATATCCCAGGAAAGAGAAAAATGGATAAAGAAGTGGTGGTCCTTATGTACAATGGAATATCATTCAGCCATGAAATCAATGTCATAAGGCTAGTAGCAGCATGATGAGTGGATTTAGGTACGACAATTCTAAGTGAAATAAGTCACAGAGAAAAAGACACTTATCATAAGCTATCACTTATAGAGGGAATGTAAAAACCGCTACACTTGAACTGAATTACAAAACAGAACAGAGTCACACGTTTAGAAAACACACTATGGCTGCTTAATGGGAAAGGTGAGGTGGGGTGATGCATAAAACAAGGGTTTCAAATTAGCTCAGATACCGTTCCATAAACCCAATATGTAATAGAAAGACCTACTCCTTGCTCAGTGAACTGGAATCAACACCCCCTCTTCACCGCAGAAGAATATATCTGACTAGTAAGAATTTTAAAACCTATGAATTTATATCTCTCTGGAAGTGAGTCAAGTGGGTGTAAAGCGGCATAAACACAGCCGTGAAAAGCAGCTAAACACCATTATAAAAATAAATTAATTTTAAAAGCCCGTGAAACAAAGACAGTGAAAGAGAGAGAAATTCTTACAAAATTCGTTCAGGGGCTGTGATGCCACCTGGATTGACCATATCTAGACCCACAGCTGGATGAGACATAAGGGTGGATACTCTCGGGGCTGAGAGATTTGGTGAGGTTGGGGGAGCAAACGCAGAGCCTTTAAAGTACTACTGCCTGTTACCCATCCCATGGGTCCCAAATCTCCAGGTTCAAGGGCATCTTCCTACATCAAAAACATGCATGAGAAACCCAGAAGGTGGTAGACCGTGTGACCGGGAAAGGTTTCTAAAACGCACCCCATTTCTAATCTCCTTGTGCTCGGGTTCGCCATTCCAGCCGCTTTACTAGCAATCTCCCTCCTTGGAGAATCAGCACCTTTAACCTCCTGTTCCGTACAACTTTCAATTTGTCCTGAGGATGAACGGGAAGAGGGGGAGCCAATGAGAGACTAGCTCTAGGTGTTGGGACAGGCACAGGTCACTCTATTTTCCCATCAGGAAGAAGAATTAACCACAGGCTCAGCCTGCCGCCCGGAACCAGAATAGGGCCTGAGGCCATCCTGCGCTTTTGCGGCCAGCTCCCAAAAAAGCGAGTTGAAAAATGGAGCTCAGGGGCACTGCAATTCACAAACCTGCAGAGTTATAAATGATAACTCCCGTCCACAAATATATTGAGGGAAAGCAACGAAGAGGATTTGAAAGCAAGGCAGAATTGCAGGAAACAGATTTCAGGAGGTAGATTCGAATCGCCTTTAAAGCACATGAAAAGCAGCAAAACGTCGACAATGATGCCCTTGGCCAAAAAGGGCGTATGCGTTTTTTCCTGAATATATTCAGGAAAAAACGCATACGCCCTTTTTGGCCAACCAAGCAACCTGGAAAGGCAAATCAGCGATACAAAGAAGTCTCGCTTCCCATGGGTCAAAAGGGCCATCCTGAAAAAAGTGTCAAAACCAGAAATGCAGGACAGGCCATGGAGAAATGGAAGCCTTGCTACGCTGATGGGCGGGATGTAAATTGCCAACAGCCACTCTGGAGAAGTGTACGGTGTGTCCTGAAACATCGAAAAAACACAACTTAGAGCGCATAGGGCACTTCCACTCACGGGCGTATAAATTGTGAAAACTAAAAATCAGCAAGACACAGGCACCCCAAGTTTAGGGCTGCTCGGTTGACAAGAACCTCCACTTCATGACACCTTAAATATCCCAGGAAAGAGAAAAATGGATAAAGAATTGGTGGTCCTTATGTACAATGGAATATCACTCAGCCATAAAATCAATGTCATAAGGCTAGTAGCAGCATGATGAGTGGATTTAGGTAAGACGATTCTAAGTGAAATAAGTCACACAGAAAAAGACACTTATCATAAGCTATCACTTATAGAGGGAATGTAAAAACCGCTACACTTGAACTGAATTACAAAACAGAACAGAGTCACACGTTTAGAAAACACACTATGGCTGCTTAACGGGAAAGGTGAGGTGGGGTGATGCATAAAACAAGGGTTTCAAATTAGCTCAGATACCGTTCCATAAACCCAATATGTAATAGAAAGACCTAGTCCTTGCTCAGTGAACTGGACTCAACACCCCTTATTCACTGCACAAGAATATATTTGACTAGTAAGAATCTTAAAACCTATGTATTGATATCTCTCTGGAAGTGAGTCAAGTGGGTGTAAAGCGGCATAAACACAGCCGTGAAAAGCAGCTAAACCCCATTATAAAAATAAATTAATTTTAAAAACCCGTGAAACAAAGACAGTGAAAGAGAGAGAAATTCTTACAAAATTCGTTCAGGGGCTGTGATGCCACCTGGATTGACCATATCTAGACCCACAGCTGGATGAGACGTAAGGGTGGATACTTTCGGGTCTGAGAGATTTGGTGAGGTTGGGGGAGCAAACGCAGAGCCTTTAAAGTACTACTGCCTGTTACCCATCCCATGGGTCCCAAATCTCCAGGGTCAAGGGCATCTTCCTACATCGAAAACATGCATGAGAAACCCAGAAGGTGGTAGACCGTGTGACCGGGAAAGGTTTCTAAAACGCACCTCATTTCTCATCTCCTTGTGCTCGGGTTCGCCATTCCAGCCGCTTTACTAGCAATCTCCCTCCTTGGAGAATCAGCACCTTTAACCTCCTGTTCTGTACAGCTTTCAATTTGTCCTGAGGATGAACGGGAAGAGGGGGAGCCAAAGAGAGACTAGCTCTAGGTGTTGGGACAGGCAGAGGTCACTCTATTTTCCCATCAGGAAGAAGAATTAACCACAGGCTCAGCCTGCCGCCCGGAACCAGAATAGGGCCTGAGGCCATCCTGCGCTTTTGCGGCCAGCTCCCAAAAAAGCGAGTTGAAAAATGGAGCTCAGGGCCACTGCAATTCACAAACCTGCAGAGTTATAAATGATAACTCCCATCCACAAATATATTGAGGGAAGGCAACGAAGAGGATTTGAAAGCAAGGCAGAATTGCAGGAAACAGATTTCAGGAGGTAGATTCGAATCGCCTTTAAAGCACATGAAAAGCAGCAAAACGTCGACAATGATGCCCTTGGCCAAAAAGGGCGTATGCGTTTTTTCCTGAATATATTCAGGAAAAAACGCATACGCCCTTTTTGGCCAACCAAGCAACCTGGAAAGGCAAATCAGCGCTACAAAGAAGTCTCGCTTCCCATGGGTCAAAAGGGCCATCCTGAAAAAAGTGTCAAAACCAGAAATGCAGGACAGGCCATGGAGAAATGGGAGCCTTGCTACGCTGATGGGCGGGATGTAAATTGCCAACAGCCACTCTGGAGAAGTGTACGGTGTGTCCTGAAACATCGAAAAAACACAGCTTAGTGCGCATAGGGCACATCCACTCATTGGCGTATAAATTGGGAAAACTAAAAATCAGCAAGACACAGGCACCCCAAAGTTTAGGGCTGCTCGGTTGACAAGAACCTCCACTTCATGACACCTTAAATATCCCAGGAAAGAGAAAAATGGATAAAGAAGTGGTGGTCCTTATGTACAATGGAATATCATTCAGCCATGAAATCAATGTCATAAGGCTAGTAGCAGCATGATGAGTGGATTTAGGTACGACAATTCTAAGTGAAATAAGTCACAGAGAAAAAGACACTTATCATAAGCTATCACTTATAGAGGGAATGTAAAAACCGCTACACTTGAACTGAATTACAAAACAGAACAGAGTCACACGTTTAGAAAACACACTATGGCTGCTTAACGGGAAAGGTGAGGTGGGGTGATGCATAAAACAAGGGTTTCAAATTAGCTCAGATACCGTTCCATAAACCCAATATGTAATAGAAAGACCTACTCCTTGCTCAGTGAACTGGAATCAACACCCCCTCTTCACCGCAGAAGAATATATCTGACTAGTAAGAATTTTAAAACCTATGAATTTATATCTCTCTGGAAGTGAGTCAAGTGGGTGTAAAGCGGCATAAACACAGCCGTGAAAAGCAGCTAAACACCATTATAAAAATAAATTAATTTTAAAAGCCTGTGAAACAAAGACAGTGAAAGAGAGAGAAATTCTTACAAAATTCGTTCAGGGGCTGTGATGCCACCTGGATTGACCATATCTAGACGCACAGCTGGATGAGACGTAAGGGTGGATACTCTCGGGGCTGAGAGATTTGGTGAGGTTGGGGGAGCAAACGCAGAGCCTTTAAAGTACTACTGCCTGTTACCCATCCCATGGGTCCCAAATCTCCAGGTTCAAGGGCATCTTCCTACATCAAAAACATGCATGAGAAACCCAGAAAGTGGTAGACCGTGTGACCGGGAAAGGTTTCTAAAACGCACCCCATTTCTTATCTCCTTGTGCTCGGGTTCGCCATTCCAGCCGCTTTACTAGCAATCTCCCTCCTTGGAGAATCAGCACCTTTAACCTCCTGTTCCGTACAACTTTCAATTTGTCCTGAGGATGAACGGGAAGAGGGGGAGCCAATGAGAGACTAGCTCTAGGTGTTGGGACAGGCACAGGTCACTCTATTTTCCCATCAGGAAGAAGAATTAACCACAGGCTCAGCCTGCCGCCCGGAACCAAAATAGGGCCTGAGGCCATCCTGCGCTTTTGCGGCCAGCTCCCAAAAAAGCGAGTTGAAAAATGGAGCTCAGGGGCACTGCAATTCACAAACCTGCAGAGTTATAAATGATAATTCTCGTCCTCAAATATATTGAGGGAAGGCAACGAAGAGGATTTGAAAGCAAGGCAGAATTGCACGAAACAGATTTCAGGAGGTAGATTCGAATCGCCTTTAAAGCACATGAAAAGCGGCAAAACGTCGACAATGATGCCCTTGGCCAAAAAGGGCGTATGCGTTTTTTCCTGAATATATTCAGGAAAAAACGCATACGCCATTTTTGGCCCACCAAGCAACCTGGAAAGGCAAATCAGCGCTACAAAGAAGTCTCGCTTCCCATCGGTCAAAAGGGCCATGCTGAAAAAAGTGTCAAAACCAGAAATGCAGGACAGGCCATGGAGAAATGAGAGCCTTGCTACGCTGATGGGCGGGATGTAAATTGCCAACAGCCACTCTGGAGAAGTGTACGGTGTGTCCTGAAACATCGAAAAAACACAGCTTAGAGCGCATAGGGCACTTCCACTCACGGGCGTATAAATTGGGAAAACTAAAAATCAGCAAGACACAGGCACCCCAAGTTTAGGGCTGCTCGGTTGACAAGAACCTCCACTTCATGACACCTTAAATATCCCAGGAAAGAGAAAAATGGATAAAGAATTGGTGGTCCTTATGTACAATGGAATATCACTCAGCCATAAAATCAATGTCATAAGGCTAGTAGCAGCATGATGAGTGGATTTAGGTGAGACGATTCTAAGTGAAATAAGTCACACAGAAAAAGACACTTATCATAAGCTATCACTTATAGAGGGAATGTAAAAACCGCTACACTTGAACTGAATTACAAAACAGAACAGAGTCACACGTTTAGAAAACACACTATGGCTGCTTAACGGGAAAGATGAGGTGGGGTGATGCATAAAACAAGGGTTTCAAGTTAGCTCAGATACCGTTCCATAAACCCAATATGTAATAGAAAGACCTACTCCTTGCTCAGTGAACTGGACTCAACACCCCTTATTCACCGCACAAGAATATATCTGACTAGAAAGAATCTTAAAACCTATATATTGATATCTCTCTGGATGTGAGTCAAGTGGGTGTAAAGCGGCATAAACACAGCCGTGAAAAGCAGCTAAACCCCATTATAAAAATAAATTAATTTTAAAAACCCGTGAAACAAAGACAGTGAAAGAGAGAGAAATTCTTACAAAATTCGTTCAGGGGCTGTGATGCCACCTGGATTGACCATATCTAGACCCACAGCTGGATGAGACGTAAGGGTGGATACTTTCGGGTCTGAGAGATTTGGTGAGGTTGGGGGAGCAAACGCAGAGCCTTTAAAGTACTACTGCCTGTTACCCATCCCATGGGTCCCAAATCTCCAGGGTCAAGGGCATCTTTCTACATCGAAAACATGCATGAGAAACCCAGAAGGTGGTAGACCGTGTGACCGAGAAAGGTTTCTAAAACGCACCTCATTTCTCATCTCCTTGTGCTCGGGTTCGCCATTCCAGCCGCTTTACTAGCAATCTCCCTCCTTGGAGAATCAGCACCTTTAACCTTCTGTTCCGTACAGCTTTCAATTTGTCCTGAGGATGAACGGGAAGAGGGGGAGCCAATGAGAGACTAGCTCTAGGTGTTGGGACAGGCACAGGTCACTCTATTTTCCCATCAGGAAGAAGAATTAACCACAGGCTCAGCCTGCCGCCCGGAACCAGAATAGGGCCTGAGGCCATCCTGCGCTTTTGCGGCCAGCTCCCAAAAAAGCGAGTTGAAAAATGGAGCTCAGGGGCACTGCAATTCACAAACCTGCACAGTTATAAATGATAACTCTCATCCACAAATATATTGAGGGAAGGCAACGAAGAGGATTTGAAAGCAAGGCAGAATTGCAGGAAACAGATTTCAGGAGGTAGATTCGAATCGCCTTTAAAGCACATGAAAAGCAGCAAAACGTCGACAATGATGCCCTTGGCCAAAAAGGGCGTATGCGTTTTTTCCTGAATATATTCAGGAAAAAACGCATACGCCCTTTTTGGCCAACCAAGCAACCTGGAAAGGCAAATCAGCGATACAAAGAAGTCTCGCTTCCCATGGGTCAAAAGGGCCATCCTGAAAAAAGTGTCAAAACCAGAAATGCAGGACAGGCCATGGAGAAATGGAAGCCTTGCTACGCTGATGGGCGGGATGTAAATTGCCAACAGCCACTCTGGAGAAGTGTACGGTGTGTCCTGAAACATCGAAAAAACACAACTTAGAGCGCATAGGGCACTTCCACTCACGGGCGTATAAATTGTGAAAACTAAAAATCAGCAAGACACAGGCACCCCAAGTTTAGGGCTGCTCGGTTGACAAGAACCTCCACTTCATGACACCTTAAATATCCCAGGAAAGAGAAAAATGGATAAAGAATTGGTGGTCCTTATGTACAATGGAATATCACTCAGCCATAAAATCAATGTCATAAGGCTAGTAGCAGCATGATGAGTGGATTTAGGTATGACAATTCTAAGTGAAATAAGTCACAGAGAAAAAGACACTTATCATAAGCTATCACTTATAGAGGGAATGTAAAAACCGCTACACTTGAACTGAATTACAAAACAGAACAGAGTCACACGTTTAGAAAACACACTATGGCTGCTTAACGGGAAAGGTGAGGTGGGGTGATGCATAAAACAAGGGTTTCAAATTAGCTCAGATACCGTTCCATAAACACAATATGTAATAGAAAGACCTACTCCTTGCTCAGTGAACTGGAATCAACACCCCCTCTTCACCGCACAAGAATATATCTGACTAGTAAGAATTTTAAAACCTATGAATTTATATCTCTCTGGAAGTGAGTCAAGTGGGTGTAAAGCGGCATAAACACAGCCGTGAAAAGCAGCTAAACACCATTATAAAAATAAATTAATTTTAAAATCCCGTGAAACAAAGACAGTGAAAGAGAGAGAAATTCTTACAAAATTCGTTCAGGGGCTGTGATGCCACCTGGATTGACCATATCTAGACCCACAGCTGGATGAGACATAAGGGTGGACACTCTTGGGGCTGAGAGATTTGGTGAGGTTGGGGGAGCAAACGCAGAGCCTTTAAAGTACTACTGCCTGTTACCCATCCCATGGGTCCCAAATCTCCAGGTTCAAGGGCATCTTCCTACATCAAAAACATGCATGAGAAACCCAGAAGGTGGTAGACCGTGTGACCGGGAAAGGTTTCTAAAACGCACCCCATTTCTAATCTCCTTGTGCTCGGGTTCGCCATTCCAGCCGCTTTACTAGCAATCTCCCTCCTTGGAGAATCAGCACCTTTAACCTCCTGTTCCGTACAACTTTCAATTTGTCCTGAGGATGAACGGGAAGAGGGGGAGCCAATGAGAGACTAGCTCTAGGTGTTGGGACAGGCACAGGTCACTCTATTTTCCCATCAGGAAGAAGAATTAACCACAGGCTCTGCCTGCCGCCCGGAACCAAAATAGGGCCTGAGGCCATCCTGCGCTTTTGCGGCCAGCTCCCAAAAAAGCGAGTTGAAAAATGGAGCTCAGGGGCACTGCAATTCACAAACCTGCAGAGTTATAAATGATAATTCTCGTCCTCAAATATATTGAGGGAAGGCAACGAAGAGGATTTGAAAGCAAGGCAGAATTGCACGAAACAGATTTCAGGAGGTAGATTCGAATCGCCTTTAAAGCACATGAAAAGCGGCAAAACGTCGACAATGATGCCCTTGGCCAAAAAGGGCGTATGCCTTTTTTCCTGAATATATTCAGGAAAAAACGCATACGCCCTTTTTGGCCAACCAAGCAACCTGGAAAGGCAAATCAGCGCTACAAAGAAGTCTCGCTTCCCATCGGTCAAAAGGGCCATGCTGAAAAAAGTGTCAAAACCAGAAATGCAGGACAGGCCATGGAGAAATGAGAGCCTTGCTACGCTGATGGGCGGGATGTAAATTGCCAACAGCCACTCTGGAGAAGTGTACGGTGTGTCCTGAAACATCGAAAAAACACAGCTTAGAGCGCATAGGTCACTTCCACTCACGGGCGTATAAATTGGGAAAACTAAAAATCAGCAAGACACAGGCACCCCAAGTTTAGGGCTGCTCGGTTGACAAGAACCTCCACTTCATGACACCTTAAATATCCCAGGAAAGAGAAAAATGGATAAAGAATTGGTGGTCCTTATGTACAATGGAATATCACTCAGCCATAAAATTAATGTCATAAGGCTAGTAGCAGCATGATGAGTGGATTTAGGTAAGACGATTCTAAGTGAAATAAGTCACACAGAAAAAGACACTTATCATAAGCTATCACTTATAGAGGGAATGTAAAAACCGCTACACTTGAACTGAATTACAAAACAGAACAGAGTCACACGTTTAGAAAACACACTATGGCTGCTTAACGGGAAAGGTGAGGTGGGGTGATGCATAAAACAAGGGTTTCAAATTAGCTCAGATACCGTTCCATAAACACAATATGTAATAGAAAGACCTACTCCTTGCTCAGTGAACTGGAATCAACACCCCCTCTTCACCGCACAAGAATATATCTGACTAGTAAGAATTTTAAAACCTATGAATTTATATCTCTCTGGAAGTGAGTCAAGTGGGTGTAAAGCGGCATAAACACAGCCGTGAAAAGCAGCTAAACACCATTATAAAAATAAATTAATTTTAAAATCCCGTGAAACAAAGACAGTGAAAGAGAGAGAAATTCTTACAAAATTCGTTCAGGGGCTGTGATGCCACCTGGATTGACCATATCTAGACCCACAGCTGGATGAGACATAAGGGTGGACACTCTTGGGGCTGAGAGATTTGGTGAGGTTGGGGGAGCAAACGCAGAGCCTTTAAAGTACTACTGCCTGTTACCCATCCCATGGGTCCCAAATCTCCAGGTTCAAGGGCATCTTCCTACATCAAAAACATGCATGAGAAACCCAGAAGGTGGTAGACCGTGTGACCGGGAAAGGTTTCTAAAACGCACCCCATTTCTAATCTCCTTGTGCTCGGGTTCGCCATTCCAGCCGCTTTACTAGCAATCTCCCTCCTTGGAGAATCAGCACCTTTAACCTCCTGTTCCGTACAACTTTCAATTTGTCCTGAGGATGAACGGGAAGAGGGGGAGCCAATGAGAGACTAGCTCTAGGTGTTGGGACAGGCACAGGTCACTCTATTTTCCCATCAGGAAGAAGAATTAACCACAGGCTCTGCCTGCCGCCCGGAACCAAAATAGGGCCTGAGGCCATCCTGCGCTTTTGCGGCCAGCTCCCAAAAAAGCGAGTTGAAAAATGGAGCTCAGGGGCACTGCAATTCACAAACCTGCAGAGTTATAAATGATAATTCTCGTCCTCAAATATATTGAGGGAAGGCAACGAAGAGGATTTGAAAGCAAGGCAGAATTGCACGAAACAGATTTCAGGAGGTAGATTCGAATCGCCTTTAAAGCACATGAAAAGCGGCAAAACGTCGACAATGATGCCCTTGGCCAAAAAGGGCGTATGCGTTTTTTCCTGAATATATTCAGGAAAAAACGCATACGCCCTTTTTGGCCAACCAAGCAACCTGGAAAGGCAAATCAGCGCTACAAAGAAGTCTCGCTTCCCATCGGTCAAAAGGGCCATGCTGAAAAAAGTGTCAAAACCAGAAATGCAGGACAGGCCATGGAGAAATGAGAGCCTTGCTACGCTGATGGGCGGGATGTAAATTGCCAACAGCCACTCTGGAGAAGTGTACGGTGTGTCCTGAAACATCGAAAAAACACAGCTTAGAGCGCATAGGTCACTTCCACTCACGGGCGTATAAATTGGGAAAACTAAAAATCAGCAAGACACAGGCACCCCAAGTTTAGGGCTGCTCGGTTGACAAGAACCTCCACTTCATGACACCTTAAATATCCCAGGAAAGAGAAAAATGGATAAAGAATTG
>NW_028124169.1:0-35668 GCF_965194825.1 Balaenoptera physalus | reverse complement strand
CCTTATTCTAAATTGAGAAATGTGTAATGCAGTTGTATTATTTTGTGTGTTGATATTAATAATACATAGAGGTTTTTCTTTACTTTCTGATCATGAAACTCCACCCCTAGGGAATTCTGGCCTTTCCATGAAAACAAAATTCTCCATAAAAAGCTGTGGGGTGGGACCCTGGGATCCCACTCCAGCAGATGCCTTTATTTGATTTGATTACTTGTGTTGTTCTTCATCCCATTAGTTCCTTGCAATAAAAATTTCAAATGTTGCTTGTGAGACTGAAATGCCAGTTAGTTGAATCAGATGAGAATCTGGGTCGATGATGAGTCCTTATACCCTTGCCACCTCCTAGGGTGTGAAATAGGCAGTTATGCCACATGGTATTTCCATATAAACTCTATCAAAACATAAGCTTATAAGTAATGACAAAAACTGAGACAATGACTTACCTCTATAAAATCTATTTTGAGATAGAAAGATATATGTGTAAGTCCAGCTGTAAATTTAGGCTCAATTCTGAAAGATGATTATTATTCAGACCCTGAAAGAGTTTTTTGTTTTAATTTATTTTCTTGAAGTATAGTTGACTTTACAATGTTGTGTTAATTTCTGCTATACAGCACAGTAATCCAGTTATATATATATATATATATATATATATATATATATATACACACACACACATATATATGTGTGTATATATATACACATATATATATGCATATATGTATATATATATACACATATATATATATATATATGCATTCTTTCTCATATTCTTTTCCATTACAGTTTATCACAGGATACTGAATATAGTTCCCTGTGCTATATGGTAGCACTTTGTTGTTTATCCATCCTATATATACTAGTTTGCATCTGCTAATCCCAAACTCCCAGTACTTCCCCCCACCCCCCCACATGGCAACCACAGGTCTGTTCTCTACAGACCTTGAAAGTGTTTTGAATATTTTGGATTAGATAAACTGGAAAACAAACATTCCATATTCTATCAAGAAGGATGAGAAAAAGGAATCAGGTAGATGTGTTCCAAATTTTGAAATTTTAACTTCAACTAAATATGAATGCATATCCTGTGCTTCCCCTCAAACAGATTTACATTTAATTGAGAGTAGGAGGAAAAATTCTGTTCTGAAAGAGACAGAGACTGTTTATGGGAATCGAGACGATTACTTCTGAGGGTGGGAACAGTAATAATAATAGTTGAATCTATAAAGATCCTGCTATGGCCAGGCATTGTACCAAGTCTTTCACATGCGTTAATTCATTTAATCCTCACAGTCACCTCTGTGACATATTATTATCCCCATTTTACACATGAGGGAGCTGAAGCACAGACAGGTAAATGACTTGCCCAAGTTCCACAGCTTCTGTGAAAAGCTAATTTTCAAAGTAAACATTTTAGTGCTATTTGACTTTTTAAACTATGTGCCTCTATTAATTTTGTGACTAAAATTTAAAAATTCCAATTGAATAGAGATTTTTTGCTTCCATTATATTTTTTTCTGGAAAAAATATTATTAAGTTTGCCCCCAAATACCACTGAATTATAAAGTTGCTTTTTACAGTTATACATCCAAAACTTAATGCAAAATTGAGATCAAAAGATAATAGGCAATATTTTATGTTGGTGTTTGTAATATCAGGGCACAAACTTTTAGAAGTGACTTTGTTAGCCAGCCCTCCTGTAACTAAATCTATTTGGAAATCTCAGCCTATTATCTTAAGGTGTCTTTAAAATGAATTATCGGAGTGGCTGGGTACATCTGTACTTAAAACACTATTTGTCTAATTGCTTCTACTTAAGTAAACATTACATATTACTAGAGATTTCAAATTGATTTTAAATTAAATAAGATCTAGTAAAACAAAGAGCAACATAAACTGTTTTAACTTGCCGCTTGCTTTTGTTGTTTTGTTTTGTTTTTTTCTTCTTTTCAAAGAGTTTCTTACTGATTTCTTCAAAGGAAATCAGGAAACTCTACATGTTTAGATAAAGTTCTATCTATATCATAAGACCCAGGACTTCAGATGAAAAAGGTTTTATAGATAATCCTCCTCCTCTTGAAATATTTATAATAATCCAGGACATACCTTCCGGTCAATCATATCATCTAGATAAATACTATTTTTAGTTTTTATTACTTATTCAGTACCTATGGAGTATTACGTAATGCAGTGTAGTCCAATTTATATATGAAATACAAATTTAAATAACAGAATTTGGTGTATAGTGCACCTTTGTGTCTTTTAAACATAGACATGTTTTAAGAGGTGAACTTTATCAACTTTACATGGACATATCGTTTTGGAAGTGGAGTATTAAGTTTGAATAGAATAAAGGTTTCCAAATGGATATTGGCTAATATATGCATTTATATATATACATATGTTATAAAAATAATTTTGTTTTATTCTCTAAAACATCACATACATGTTTTCACCCTGGGAATCATTCCTGTGTAAGTCAGTGCCTTAAAATATATATGCTAATAAACAATATTCAATGTGCTACAAAAATAATTTAGTTAAATTTTTAAATGAACTTACCTTCTAGTGACCTCATTTCAATATTTATAGATTATAGGAATGAAGTACAGGAAACTGAATTTTACCTTATAGGGAACTTGCATTCAGGAGCACCATCAATTTTAGCCTGCAATGATTGTGCAAATATGTCTAAGAAAAGAAGCATGCACTTAGATGCAGAAATTCTTCCATCTTACAGCTTACAGTGTTTAAGAAGTTGATCTATATGCATATATAATAAGAAAGCTTTTAACAATATGCCTTTGAAATTCAGTTGTTTATACAAATATTTTTAGGACAATAAGTTTGAAGAATATGACAAGAATTTAGAGCACCAAAGTGTTTTGTTTTGTTTTTTAATTGCCAGGTGGTTAAACATCTTTGTCATAAAGCTACAGTAAAGGCACTCATGTGAAATGTACATGTGTGAGGTGTAAGAAGGGGTCTCCTCTCTTGGTTACACTATTGCCAATAGCTATTTCAGTCTCGTGAATTCAAACATAATTGGTGGATGCTCCAAGCTTAGAGTCCAAAATCATCCACACGTTTTTGATTGAAATCTCCCAAGATCTTAGATAATACTAAAACAAGGGTGGGAAGATGTTATATAGAGAACAAATGGAGCACAAGTACAATGAAATGTGATTTTTCACTTGATGAAACAGAGGTGAATAAGAAACTATAGAAGAGAGTGTACAAAATACCCCAAATAACAGCGATCTAAAGTCCCTATTAAAAGCTAGCTTTTCATAGGATATTTTAAAAGAATCAAAAGAAATCATTTTTTTTGGTTTTAGTTCTTCAGCATTTTTTTTTTTTTTTTTTTTTTTTTTTTGTTCCTCTGTATGTGTTGTGTCTTTTATTTTCTGGATATTTTAAAGATTTTCTCCTTATCTTTACTCATCAGTAATCTGAGTATGATGTGCCCAGGCTTGGTTTTCTTTGTATTGATATTTATCATGTTTGGGGTTTTCTTTTTTTTTTTTTTTAATTAATTAATTAATGTATTTATTTTTGGCTGTGTTGGGTCTTCGTTTCTGTGCGAGGGCTTACTCTAGTTGCGGCGAGCCGGGGCCCCTCTTCATCGCGGTGCGCGGGCCTCTCATTATCGTGGCCTCTCTTGTTGCGGAGCACAGGCTCCAGACGCGCAGGCTCAGTAATTGTGGCTCACGGGCCCAGTTGCTCCGCGGCATGTGGGATCTTCCCAGACCAGGGCTCGAACCCACGTTCCCTGCATTAGCAGGCAGGATGTAAACCACTGTGCCACCAGGGAAGCCCCCGAGTTCTTCAGCTTTTTTATAAGATAGCCTCAATTGAAAATAATTACACTCATTAGTTTCACTCAGTAAGAGAATGCGATTCTGTGCAATCAGTTTGTCAGACATATATCACAAAAGAAAACAACCGAATAAAATAATTGAGCATCCCTTCTCCAGACCGTCTTCCTCTCTGTTGCGCTCATGTTCCCTCTTTCTAACACCTAATTTCTATGCGTGGCAAGCCCTCCACCTCGGGTGACGCTTACTGTGTGAGTCCCCATAAACCAGACGTCCATCTGTTCTTTCTTTCTTTCGATTACTTCCGATGATAAAGCCACTCCTCTGTTACTGAGGTGGTGGCAACAACGGATATTTGTAGTGCGCTCCATCTTTTGTATGCCCTTCATTGAAGGCTGCTGAGTTGGTAGCTTCACGAAGGAAGATGCACTCTTCGGCATTTGTACGTGTGTGTTTGGGGAAGAGGGTTTTGTAATCGTTTTCATTCAAAAAGAAATGCTGACAGCTTCACTCCAAATTAATAGTGTATACTTTTCCATGTCATCAATATTGACATTTGGAAATCTTATTCATTAGTCTGTGATCTGGAAGGAAACTATTTTATTGGCTCTTGGCCCTTGCATCTGTGATTCTCTTGTCATTGAAATCTGTAAAAAACTGATATTAACTCTGAAATTTTATACTTTTAAACATTATTGACTTCCTGGGAAGAAGTCATATGTTAGAACCTTACAGCATACACTTCAGCTATAGAAAAACTATTAAGTGCTGTTTATTTAATTTAATAACACAGATCTAGGCCATTTAATTTTTTAGCCAGATTTATTAAGATATAATTCACATATGATTATAACTCATCCATTTAGAGTGTAAAATTCAGTCGTTTTTAGTATATTCACAGATAGGTGCAGTGATCACGACGGTTAATTTTAAAACATTTTTGTCACCTCAAGAAGAAATCCCATACCTATCACCCTACTATCCCCACAAGCCTCCTAGCCCTAAGCAATCACTTACTGCATTTTTGTTAAATCTCTAAAACCTTCATGAATCAGCACTTTGCTACAAATCTACAACTCTCTCTGCCACTCTTTCTTTAATTAGAAACGTTTTTTTGAGCAGTGTTAGGTTTACAGAAATATTAAGCAAATATAGAGATTCCATTTATTCTATTCTCCTGCCAACGCCCCATTCCCTTTTCCCCAATTATTAACATCTTGCATTAGTGGTACATTTTCACAATTGATGAACCAATACTGATAGATTGTTGTTAATTAAGTTTTACATTAGAGTTCACTATTTGTGTTGTACGTTCTATAGGTTTGGATAAATGTATAATGACATGTATTGACCATTACAATCTCATACATAATAGTTTCAGTGCCCTAAAGATTCTTGTAATCTACCTGTTCATCATTCCTCTCTTGTCCCTAATTCCTGGCAACCCCTAATCTTTTTAGTGTCTCCATAATTTTGCCTTTTCCAGAGTGTTGTAGAGTTGGAAGATTTTCTTCCATGTTATCTTCCAGAAGTTTTATAGCTTCGTGTTTTATATTTAGGTCTGTGCTCTATTTTAACTTAATGTTCATGAAAGGTGTAAGGTTTGTTTCAAAATTCACTTTTTTTTTTTTTTTTTGCCTGTGGCTGTCTAGTTATTCCAACATTGTTTGTTGAAAACACTATCTTTGTTCATCATATTGCCTCTGTTCTTTTGTCAAAATCAGTTGACTGTATTTGTCTTGGTCTGTTTCTGGGCTTTCTATTCAGTTCCACTGATCTATTTGTCTATTCTTTTGCCCATACCACACTGTCTTGATTACTGTTAACTTTATAGTAAGTCTTGATTTTGGGTAATGTTAATCCTCCAACTTTGTTCTCTCCCTTCAATACTGTGTCAGCCATTCTGGGTTTTTATAAACTTTAGAATCAGTTTGTCAATATCCACAAGATCACTTGGGATTTTGATTGGGATTAATTAAATCTGTAGATCAAGTTGGGAAGAACTGATATCTTAACAATTTTGATCATCCTATACATGACCATGTAGTATCTCTCCATTTGTTTAAATTATTTGATTTCTTTCATCACAGGTTTGTAGTTTTTCCTCATATAGATATTACACATATTTTCTTAGACTTATACCTAAGTATTTCATTTTTGGGTGTTAATGTAAATGATATTGTGTTTTTTAATTTCAAAACCCAGTTGTACATTGCTGGTGTACAGGGAAGCAATTAATTTGTATATGTGAAAAATGTATCCTGCAACCTTGCTATAATTGCTTATTAGTTCTCAAAGTTTTTTGTTGATTCTGTGAGATTTCCTACATAGATGATCATGTCATCTACAAAAACAGTTTTATTTCTTCCTTTCCAATTTATATACTTTTAATTTCCTTTTTTTGTCTAATTATATTAGCTGTGAATTCTAGGACAATGTTGAAAGAATGTGTTGAGGCGATATCCTTGCCTTGTTCTTTTTTATTTATTTATTTATTTATTTTTGGCTGTGTTGGGTCTTCGTTTCTGTGAGGGCTTTCTCTGGTTGCGGCAAGCGGGGGCCACTCTTCATCGCGGTGCGTGGGCCCCTCACTATCGTTGCCTCTCTTGTTGCGGAGCACAGGCTCCAGGCGCGCAGGCTCAGTAGTTGTGGCTCACGGGCCTAGCTGCTCCGTGGCATGTGGGATCTTCCCAGACCAGGGCTCGATCCCGTATCCCCTGCATTAGCAGGCAGATTCTCAACCACTGCGCCACCAGGGAAGCCCCCTTGCCTTGTTCTTAATCTTAGTGAGAAAGCATCTAGTTTCTCACTAATAAATATTATATTAGCTGTAGGTGTTTTGTAAATTCTCATTATTAGGTTGCAATAGTTCCCTTCTATTTCTAGCTTACTGAACGTTTTTGTCAGGAATGAATGCTGGATTTGTCAAATGCTTTTTCTGGATCTATTAATAGGACCATATAGTTTTTCTTGTTTAACCTGTTTATATGAAGAATTACACTAGTTGGTTTTCTTATGTTGAACCAGCCTTGTATACCTGGAATAAATCCCACTTGCCCATGGTGTATAATTCTGTTCATACATAGTTGGATTTGACTGACTAATATTTTGTTCAGGATTTTTGCAACTATATTCATTTGTCTGAATTTTTCCTTTTTTTTGTAATGCTTTGTATGCTTTTGGTGTTAGGATAATGCTGGTTTCCTAGAATGAGAAAGTATTCATCCTAGTTCTATTTTTAGAGAATAAGCATACATTTTCCCTAAACTATTTGTTAAAATTCACCAGTGAACCAATCTGGCCCTAGTGCTTTCTTTTTGGCAGGTTATTAATTATAGTTTCAAATCCTTTAATAGATATAGGCCTATTGAGATTGTCTGTTTCTCCGTGTGTAATTTTGGTGCTGGAACAACTGGACAGCTACATGCAAAAAAAAAAAAAAAATGAATCTAGACAAAGACCTTACACTTTTCATATACATTAAATGGATCATAGAACTCAATATAAAATGCAACAGGACTTCATTAAAATAAAATAATAATAAAATAAAATGTAATGCCCCCGGTAAGCCTTTTTAGATTCTTCAATCATGTGTTTCTCCCTAATTATGCCTTAATTTCACCTGGTTTATACCTCTGCAATATGTATAAAAGAAATCTTGCATGTTATATGTACATGCCTATCAACTCCATTGGACTGTGACCTCGTTGAGGGCTGGTAGGATGTGTCATTTCATCTTTGGTGCCAGTTCAACATTTGTTCTGGTACAAAATAGTAAGTAGAACATATCCTTTGAATTGAACAATGCAGAGTTTTGGTTAATTTAAAATTCAGTTTCACAGGCCTACAATTACTAAATGGTATAGGGACACAAAACTCTTTATAACTAAAACATTCACGAGTCCATTTATGAAATCAGTGTCCTCTCAGCTCTCCTTTGCTCATCGTAGTGGAATTCATCCCCACCCACCAGGTCAGGTGTTTGATTAGTTCTTTTTGATAGGGGAATGGTGCCAGTAACCACTAATCAAAACAATTGCAATGAAGTTGATTGCAAGGGAAATAGTCCCATCAAAGGAGTATGATTAGACTTGGTAAAAGAGGGGCAAAGGGAAGGGAGAAGGAAAAGCAGAAGTGTACAAGCAATCTCCCCAACTAAGGGGGAAGACTAAAAAGAAGGAAGAGTGGGGCAGTGGTGGAGGTTCTCCCCAGGGTTCTCTCCAGGCAGACAGCGGGAACAAGCAGGGCAGGGAGGTGGTGGTGAGTAAGGACACCTCAGTGTTGTAGGTGTAAGGACACCTACAGTATGGAGCTGCAGGCTTAAACTTTCCAGAATAAATCTCAGCTTTGGATAGGAGCCTGTTATCAGACCCACCCTCAAATCACTAGGCACTAACTATCCTATGGAAAAGGGCAGAGTCCAAAATTTTGATTAAAAATAATATATGAGCTTAAAACAAATATAAGCCTACATATTTTTAACAGAGAAACTTAACATATCTACTAGATATTGGGAAATCTGAGCCCTTATGAACCCAAATAAAAGCAGGGAAAAGATAGCAGAGATACTGTTTGAAAGTGACCAGTTTTTTTGGTGTGTATGTCCATGCAGGTAGCCCTTACTTTGTGTGCCCATGGTTTGTTGACTGGTGCACATTGTGCTACTCACAATTGCTCCTTGTCAAAGTATCATTTTCATAAATTAAACTCATGACTCTCATGCAAATGTTAAATGAGTATATGGCACAGATTTAATGAACCCATTAATAAGAGAACTGGCATGATGGTAGTGCTGATTCAAAAGAACTAAATGGGGTAGAAGCTTTTATAGTAGCTGGAAGAATTCTTAAATAGGATTACTGATTTTAGATAAAAAATAGCTCATGTTCTGTAGGGAAAATCAGCTAACATTCTGAATTTTGGAAATTGTATTTTCCATCAGAAAGGAATCATTTGCATCCCTACTGAACAGACATTATTTGTATTGCTATCTGACAGAAATCAAGGTACAAATCAACATCAACCCCTTCAGAATTACACCATACCTTTATCAATAGTAAATAACAAGTTAAACAAAGATGCAAAGGTACATGCCTAGAGATTCAGATAATCCGCAGGCAGGCCTGATAATCAAACCCTAGCATAACTAAGAAAGAACAGGCAAACGTCCCTTTAGTTTTTTTCAGGCTTTTGGATAATTTTCCTTAACGCCATTTTACAAAGTTTTTTCTCTTCCGTATCTTACTGATGTCAAGGAGACTAGAATTACTGGGAAGGGTATTCTCAGATATATTATCAAGTTATCCCATTGTAAAAAATACCAAAAACCAAAAAACTCATCTTGAAGCTATCCACAGGATTAAAGAAAAAGTATACAATTTTGAGTGAGAGCAGAAACTGCTCTTAGAAAGCATAGTATTAGTGAGTTCTTACAGGCTCCCAGGTAGCTACATCATCAGAGAGAAGGAAGCACCAGAAGAGGTATTTTACCCATGTTTGGCCAATACGAGGGAGTGCAGAATTGCTTTTGACACAGTCTAGAGGCTGACATTGATACCATGCCAGAGACCCGTAAGCATGTTGTGCTTTCTCAAAGGCCTTCTCTGTGAGCTGAGCTGCCTTCGAACTTAGAACATGAATTGTATGGTTTTACCTTGAACAAGATTCTGGAAATAGTTTATAAAATAATATCTGCATATAGGCCTCACCTTGGAGAGAGCTCATTACATTCCTGGGCACTGCAGTGCTACCAGATATCATGAGAAATAGAGGCAGGACAAGAATACCAAGGGAGGGTTGCTCAGCATAGATGACTGATGTGACCATTGTGATGATTTGACCAACTCCAAAGTTCATTCCCATGTCACCACTAAAACATTTTTTCCCCTTCATTGCTAATGTCTGAGAGGAAATTTCTTTCCTCCACCCTCTTAGGTTTATTCGTAGGGGCCTGCAAAGTAAACTGACAAACGACAGAATAATGGAAGAAAAAACATAAATTATTTTAATTAATATTTTCTGTGTGAAAGAGTCCAACAGGAAGGAAGTGAAACTCAAAGAAGTAGTTAGACTTGGGGGCTTATATTCCATTTTTAAGAAAGGAAAGGGGGTTTGGAGGAAAGTGAGTAGGAAATATATGGGGAAACTGATGGGAGATAAGCGCTATTTTCATAAGGTTTGTTTATGTCGACTCACCTCAGTGCCCATTCTCCAGCTTTGGTGACAAGAGTCACTCTCTTCTTCCTGGTTCGGGAGAGGGGGCCCCGGTCTCAGGGAAAATTCATGCCCTGCTTTTAGGGAGAAAAGGGGAGGGAAGATTTCTTCCTGCATCTGCTGATTTTCAATTGCTTTCCGCTCAAAACCATATTTATGCCAAAGTGGCATTTTTGGAGGTGGCATTTTTTTTTTAATTTATTTATTTTTGGCTGTGTTGGGTCTTCGTTTCTGTGCGAGGGCTTTCTCCAGTTGCGGCAAGTGGGGGCCACTCTTCATCGCGGTGCGCGGGCCTCTTATTATCGTGGCCTCTCTTGTTGCGGAGCACAGGCTCCAGACGCGCAGGCTCAGTAGTTGTGGCTCACGGGCCCAGTTGCTCCGCGGCATGTGGGATCTTCCCAGACCAGGGCTCGAACCCGTGTCCCCTGCATTGGCAGGCAGATTCTCAACCACTGCGCCACCAGGGAAGCCCTACTGCTTATGTTTTTGAACTCCCATTTTTCAGTTACATTTCTATTTGGAATAGTGTGGTAAAGTAGATGTCAATGGATTCAATGTTTTTCTAGAGTTTCTGTATTCCTTTTTAAAAACAGCTTTGAGATATAATTCACCTACTGTACAATTCACCTACTTATAGTGTCCAATTCAATTGTTTTTTTGTATATTCACAGAGTTGTGCATTCATCTCCACAATCTATTTTATCCATTTTATTGATAAAAAAAATTTTGGAAATTTTATCAATTTCCAAAACAAGAAATCTTTCTTTTTCTAGCCTACAAGTCTCCCATCTCCCACAGCCCCAAGCAAACACTCATCTACTTTCTGTCTCTATAGGTTTGTCCTTTCTGACATTTCATATCAATGGGCTCATATAATATATGGTTCCTTATGACTGACTAATTTCACTCAGAGTATTTTCAAGATTCCTGTACATTGGAGTACTTCATTCATCAGTACTTCAGCCTAAAAAAATATCACTGGAATTATGGAATAAACTTAATCCTTACGGGTGTATTTTTTTAATTATCCAGCACTATTACAAGTTCTCAGTCTTGTTTTCAATTTAAAAAGACTTTTAATGATAATCATTAAAATGCTTATGGTTGAATTTAGATTCAGTTCTGTGCAATAAAATCAAATTGGTTATAACACAATAAAGGCCGTATATGAGAAGCCCATAGCTGATGTCATACTCTGCGCTTTTCCTCTAAGATCAGGAATACGAGAAAGATGCCCACTCTCGCCACTTTTATTCAACGTAGTATTAGAAGTCCTAGTCAGAGTAATTAGGCAAAAAAAAAAAAAAAAAAAAAGAAATCAGCAGCACCCAGCTGGAAAGGAAGAAGTAATATTGTCAATATTTGCAGATGACATGGTATTATATATAGAAAACTCTAAAGACTCCACCAAAAAAACACCGTTAGAACTAATAAACAACTTTAGTACTGTTGCAGAATACAAAATCAATATACAAAAATTGGTTGCATTTCTATATGCTAGTAATAAAACAATACCACTTACAATTGCATCAAAAGAATAAAATACCTATGAATAAATTTAACCATGGAGGTGAAAGACCTGTACATTGAAAACTATAAGACACTGATGAAAGTAACTGAAGAAGACACAAATAAATGGAAAGATATTCTGTGGCTCATAGGTTAGAAGAATTAATATTGTTAAACTGTCCATACTACCAGAAGCAATCTACAGATTCAATTCGATCCCTATCAAAATTCCAATGGCATTTTACACAGAAACAGAGCAAAAAAAATCCTAAAATGTGTAAGGACCCACAAAACACCATGAATAACCAAAGCAATCTTCAGAGAGAACAAAGCTGGAAGCATCATGCTTCCTGATTTTAAGTTATATTACAAAACTATGGTATGGTATTGGTATAAAAACAGGCACATGGATGAATGGAGCAGAATAGAGAGCTCAGAAATAAACGCACACATATATGGTCACTTAATTGATCACAAAGGAGCCAAGAATATACAATGGGGAAAGGACAGTCTGTTCAACAAATGGTGTTGGCAAAACTGGACAGCCACATGCAAAAGAATAAAACTAGACTACTACCTTACACCATACAGAAATTAACTCAAAATGGAATAAAGACTTGAATTTAAGACCTGAAATCATAAAACTCCTAGAAGAAAACATATACGGTAAGCTCCTGGACATTGGTCATGGCCATGATTTTTTGGATATGACACCAAAAGCAAAGGCAATAAAAGTAAAAATAAACAAGTGAGACTACATCAAACTAAAAAGCTTTTGTACAGTAAAGGAAACCATCCACAAAATGAAAAGGCAACCAATTGAATGGGAGAAATATTTGCAAATCATGTATCTGATAATGGGCTAATAGCTAATATATATAAAGATCTCACACAACTCAATAGCAAACAAACAATCTAATTAAAAATGGGCAAAGGATCTGAATAGACATTTTTCCAAAGAACACATACAGTTGACCAACAGGTATAGGAAAAGATGCTCAACGTCACTAATCATCAGGGAAATGCAAATCGAAACCACAATGAGCTATCACTTCACACCTGTTTGTATGATTAGCATCAAAAGATAAGAAATAACAAGTGTTGGCAAGGATGTGGAGAGAAGGAGACACTTGTGCACTCTTGGTGGGAATGTAAATTGGTACAGACAGTATGGAAAATAGCATGGAGTTTCCTCAAAAGATCAAAACTGGGACTACCATATGATCCAGCAATTTCACTTCTGTGTATTTGTACAAAGAAAATGAAAACACTAACTCCAAAAGATATATGCACACCCATGTTTATTACAGAATTATTTACAATAGTTGAGACACGGGAACAACTTCAGTGTTCATTGATGGGTGAATGGCTAAAAAAATGTGATACACACACTGGAATACTATTGAGCCATTAAGAAAAAGGAAATTTTGCCATTTGTGACAACATGGAGGGACTTCGAGAGCATTATGCTAAGTGAAATAAGTTAGAGAAAGATAACCTATGGTCTCACTTATATGAGTAATCTTAAAAAGAAAAAAAAGGAGCTCATAAATACAGAGAAGAGATAGTTGGTTGCCAGACTGGAGGGGTGGGGATGGGGGTGGGAAGTAGGTGACATGAGTGAAGGGGGTTCAAAAGGTACAAATTTCCAGTTATAAAATAAATAAGCCACAGGGATGTAATGTATAGCATGGTGAATATAGTTATTAATACTGTATTGCATATTTACAAGTTGCTGCAAGTAAATCTTAAAAGTTGTCATCACAAGAAGAAAGAAAAAAATCTGTGACTGTGTATGGTGATTGATGGTAACCAGACTTACTGTGATGTTCATTTTGCAATACACACAAATGTCAAATCATTGAATTGTACACCTGAAACTAATACAGTGTTCTATGTCAATTATACCTCAATAGAAAAATTCTTAGGTCAAGATCAGATGTTGATTTTAATTTTAAATTAGAAAAGGACTTTCAAGGATACACTCAACTCTGCCTCCCTCTTCCTACCCCAAAGAAGTAAAGAAAAATTGTGACCTTTTATGCCTTTCATAAAATTAGAAATTTTGTTTAAAGGGTATAATATATCTCAATTTAAAAAGTTTAAAAAAAAAAAAAAGAATTTTTTTTCCTGGACACTCATGTAGTTGATTCTGTGAATTTATCCTTCTTTGTGATATGATAGAAGGAAGTTCTAGAATCTCCCTTTTCTCTATATGTATGCACCTCAGCTGCTGCCATCAGTGGACATGTGTGCAAGATGATATTGGAGACTGTGGTGCTTGAATTGGGTAGGATGCTGGACAGCTGACTCTGCACTTCATTTTAACGTTAAGCCTCTCTGATTCTACTTGTGCCAGAATGTCAGGAAAAGTGTGTTGTTTATGCGCAATCCTGTGAAATGTTTATTAAGCACTTTTGGAAATACCATGCAGTATTGCTTTTATACTTCAAGTTCTTAGTTGTGGTTTGTTCTATCTTAGATACCAGTGTTTGTTAGTCCCCAAAAGTCCTCCTGGGTTGAAATGGGCTGAATTGGAAAGAAATATTATAAGCAGATAAGGTAGGGGGTCTATGGAGAAAGAAAACCAGGCATGGCTTTCTGGCCATAAGAGAACACCTATTCATTTAGTACAAGCCATTTTGTGATCTAAGCCTGGCCAGAGTGCTTGCCCTTGAACAGGTCTCAGTAATTAAGGATCTTAAGGGAAAACAAGAATGCTGACTGTTATCAGGCAAGAGAAGTAGCACTAGTAATAATGTATCAGTTGTAAAGACTTCCAGTTCTGTTTCCATGGTAGGGATTAGCCTGAAGCACTCAAGCACCAGGTCAAACGGAACCTAAGGGATGATGGCCTTGACCTTTTCTGATCCTCCGGATTTCAATCAACTAACGCCTGGGCTCTGCCTACCTCCCAAGTCCTTTCATGAATAGCCATGTACCCTTAGCTTAAAACTTCCCCAGTTTTGCTGTTTGGGGAGACACTGCTTTGGGAAAGATCCCTGGTGTTCTACTTACTTGCTGCAAGTAACAAATCCTTCCTTCTCTCACTCTTTGTCTTGGTTGTGTCTTTTGGCTCGACACCCACCAAGAGGCGAACCTAGTTTTTCGGGTAACAATATGAGGCTGACTATTCTCTAGCTGAGATTTTATGTAATTAGATGCATAATCCTTTGGTTGTTAAAACCAGGGCTTCCAAGGGCTAGTTATAGGGCACATAGCTCATCAGAGATAACCTGCAAAGACACCGTGCAGTGTGTTTTTTATCACACATGTGACAGTTCTTCTCCCTGCAGTCTGTCTCTCCATAATTGTTCTTCAGGATTTGTTGCCTGGGGGCTTATCGGAAAAATGACTCCTAATAGAAATACTATTCTATTTGATTCACAGTATTCTTTCAGAGGATTTAATGATAAATCTGTTCCCATTACAAGAGTAAAGTTACATGTATTCCCAGATTTAGATAAAACACGCAGAAATAATTTACAGGGAGAAAACTGCTGAATAAAGAAGAAAAATGAATGGAGTCATGTTTTGATCTATGGAGAGCATTGAGAAAGGATTTCATTCGGGTGGGGTGAGTTGATCCTTCCTCTTCTCGGTAGGGAATCCTGAGTGCACAGACTGCTCCCAGGTGAGCAGGAAAACAGAAGACTTTGGTCAGGAACTGCCAAGGGTGTAGTTTCACTTAGAATCTACTTTCCTAGGCAGCCTGTCTGCACTTACACATATGAGGGTCCACACACTTCTGAACATCGGAAGTTGATTTCTTGTCTTTTATTTGTGACGTGTGCTGATTTCAAGTTCTCTTTTGTGTTTGGTGTGAACTCTGCAGACACATACATATATGCGCGTGCGTGATTTGTGGGGTTTGAATCATCACTTATAGAAATGTGCAAGATTAGATCTACACATTTTCTTCACCTTTCCTTTGTTTTGATTTTTTAAAATTTAATTTAATTTTATATTGGAGTATAGCTGATTTACAATATTGTGTTAGTTTCAGTTGTACAGCAAAGTGATTCAGTTATACATATACATGTATCCGTTCTTTTACAGATTCTTTTCCCATATAGATTATGACAGAATGTTGAGTAGAGTTCCCTGTGCTATACAGTAGGTCCTTGTTGATTATCTGTCATCTTTCTTATATAAAAGAGCAAAGGGCTGTGGAAACAGGTCACAGAATGCAGCGGACTGCCCCTGACCTGCAGGGATTTAGCTTGGAGGCCTTGGCGTTCCCGTTAGGCATCCTTTCTCCTCTGAGCCTGGAGCTCTAGCATCAGCCTACCTGATCCAGCGCCCTGTGGATGAGCATGGTGTTAAGTACTTGACATTCATTTTCTCCTGTAACCCTTGGATCAGTTCTCTGCTGGTAAGACTTCTATTACCTTATGAAACAGACAAGGAAGCTGAGGATCACAGATGCTGAGCAGCTGCCGGGGGTCTCACGGGTGGGTACCAACTCCCAGGGCAGCTCTGGGGCTGGTACGTGGAATGCTCAGCAGTTTCCATCCCTTTGTGGGGGTTTCAGACCTGTAATTTCATAATGGCTCTGTGACTGGCTATCATCACCATTCTACAAACAAGAAAAGTGAAGCACAAAGCCACGAAGTCTCCAGCGAAAGAAGGCAGCTGGAAAGGGGTAAAACCAGGAGTCGCCTCAGCTGTCTGCTAGCAAGTCCCTGCTTTGGGCCCTGCTTTGCCTGGTCTCTTCAAGCCTCCTCACCTGGGGCTGCCCTTGTCTTGGAAGATCATGTAATAGCCCCAGTGCTGTCCAGTGGACAGTGCTGTGCACTGCACAAGGACATCTGCCTGCAAATCTCAATCCCTCGTGGGCTGTTTCATCTCTGACTTGGAAAATCCATCCTGAATGTCTGCTCAAGTAATTTACCAGCATTGTCCTTTTTGGTTTTAATTGACATCAATTATTGAGGCGCCTTCTAACCCATTTTAAATGGATTTCCCATGAACAACTGAATAGAGTTTTCACAGGTGACAACTTTTCTGTTTCAGAGACCTGAGGGCCAGTGAGAAGGGGTTTCAGAGCTCAGCTGACCTGGTCCAAGTCTGGCTTGCTTTGTGACACATCCATTAAACTCTCTGAGGTTAGTCTGTCTATCCATTAAATGGGCAGAGTAACATTTACCTCAAAGGAATGCTGTGACCATTTATTCAGATTACACACACACACACACACACACACACACACACACACAGACTGTCTGTTGTATAGGCTTTAAAAAATATTAGACACTTAATGTAAATCATTAATTTATATTTGCTTTAAAAATTAGAAATACCATATTCAGGTTCTGGGACATGTATTAGGCACTAGGAAAATGTCTGACTAATAAATGAAGGTCACTCTACCGCTTGTGGCTTTTTTCAAGGTTCTAAATGCACCCTCCGAGCAAGCTTTGCTCAGTGTTTCCCGGGACTGCTGATTGATGGGGTGGGTGGGAAGAGTTCCTGATTCCCAGGGGCCCTGAGTAGGCGTGGAGAAAGCTGGAAAGTTGGGATCAGAATCTACATATTTGGGTCAAATTCTACTTGTAAATTCTGTGGCCTTGCCAAGCTATTTACATTTTCTATTCCTGTTTTTGTTTTTTACCCAGGTTGCAGAATAGAAATAATAAAAACAGCTTTTCTGCTTTGTTCTCAGGCATATAATGCCCTACTCAAGGTTAAAGTTACTTTCATATTCTGATCCCTTTGGATGGTGCAAGAATGCCTGGACACTGTTCCTAAGTCTCAGCACATTTGTCATGAGTCTGGTCACAGTTTTAGGAGAGTATTGATCCTAGTGATGCCATGCTCATACCTCCTTCATTTACATCTGCTGGCAGCCTCTTTAGGAAGTAGAGGAGGCCATGTGACTTACCTCAAGGTCATGGATCTTGAAATCCTTCTTCCTCCATGGGCCATCAGGTCTCTATCTGTATACTCTGAAACAATTTATTTATCTGCTTATTTATCTATCCATTTATTTATCTATCCATTTATTTATTTATTTAAGATGCCTTTTCTATTCCATCATTTTTCAATATGAACTTTTGGGTAATTGTATTAAAGAATTTGAATGGAAAGGAATACACATACAGTATATAGAAGTTGATTCAAAACTCTTCATTCTTCAATTAAGTGTATTCAGTTTACCTACTTAACATAAGGTCACTTCCCTGATGATATTTGGAGTAAGATTCCTTCTCCCAGGATGCCAGTTTTTAGTTTTCTATACCTGCTGACCACAGTTCTCAAATCTCCAAGTAGGAATATACATAATAAAATGCTGACATTATAGTAGAAGTCGGGTCGGTGTTTTAATTAATTATTTTTTAATTTTAATTTTTTCCAGCTTTATTGAGATGTATTTTGACACATAACACTGTATATATAACCGTATATATTTCGAAATGATTACCATAATAAGGTTCTTTAGGTTTTTAGTTTTAAATATGAATCATTAAATGAGTTGAGAAAACAAAAGCAGTCTTTTTTACAACAGTTCTCAGTACATGTAAATATTTTCTTCAAACCGGGTTAGTTACTTGTCCTAACTTCTTTTCAACCAAAAAAAAAAGAAACTCACCTTTTTCCTAGCATCGGTGTTAATGCTCAAGCATCATCAGCGTGGTGAAGCTCGGTCTCAGACTGAAGTCCACTGAACTGCTCAGCTGTTCAGAGTGGGAAACCTGCCGGTGAAGGAGCTAGGACCGCGGATTCGGATTCGGATTCGGAGCGAGCGCAGGTTGAAGACCTTCACCGACTTGACTCGCACTTCCTCCCGCCACCGCCAGGAGCGCCCGGGACGCGTGGAGCTCGCAGCGCGGCGGGAGCGGGTGGGGGTGGGGGTGGGGGTGTGGCTGCAGGTTGGGGCTCCCGCCCCGCCGGCTGCGCGGGTTCGCCGAGCCCGGAGGAGGGAGCGCTAGCTACCCCGAGCGGGAGGGAGCTTGCAGACTCCGGCTCAGAGCAGCTGTCTGGACACCTGGGGTTTTGGGGTGGGGAGCCCCGGCGACTGTGAACATGGACTCCGCCGCGGGAGCCTGTCTCAGGATGCTCGCTCTTTTGTCTGCCCAGCCCTGGAGTACATTAGCAGCAGGGAATACTTGTGAGTACAGCAAATCTTTTAAAACTTATACTGTCAACTGAGAATTCGTGTTTTTTAAAAAAAATAATTGAGTTTTACAAATGGAATCACTGGTCTGCTTCTGAAAATGAGGCATTTAAAAAACATCGCAAAGTCCCAACGCTTGGATAGGATGGTTTACAATGGTTTTTCCACTTGTCAGGTCTGTAATACACAAAGCCTGTTTTTGACTTGTCTGTGAGCTGAATTTTGTCTGTGTGCTGTTGTTTTGAATATTCATTGAGAAAGCTCAAGTTCTAGTAAAACCTAAAATTAGCATGAGAATATTGAGGCGGAGAGAGACCAGAGAGAGAGAATAGCAGGAGATGAGGAGAGAAGAGCATGCCAATATGTCATTTATTTCTTTTTACTATGAATACATTTTGGAGGATTTATGTCAGAAAGGAAATCGTTGGCCGACCTGGCCGGGTCCTGAATTAGCGTAGATGTTTGCAGTTGGCGCCCTGCGGAATCGGGTACCAAGAACTCGGGCGCTGCAGCGGCGGGCAGGCTCCGCAGCAGAGCCCAGGCGGCAAACCTGGTTAGTCCCCAGAATTACGAGAAGGAGAGACCCCTCAGAATTAGAAGGCTGTTGCTTAAAGGAAAAACATAACCTGCCATTCAGGTTCATTTGCAAGTGCACATGCTTGTATATCGTGATGTGCTGTGTTTCTCATTTTGTTGGTTCAGTGACGATGTATTAACCTCTCAGTTCTGGACTGGCAATGTGAGTCTGATCTAAAGATGCTAGCCAAATTGATTCAGCCGACCTCAAGGCATTTTAATCTGGAAATTGGAAAAAGTTTTCGAAGTGTTATTCAGATTGAAATCTCCACCATAGGGCTTTTCTTTCCTTGAGGGATTGGAAGAAAGCCCCCTTAGTCCTACATCCACACCCCATCCCCCTCAAGAATTTTTTTTAAATCAGGTTGTAGGGAGTAAGGCAAGCTCTTATGCATTTCAAGAAAGTGCTAGTAGGCATGTTAGAAACCGACCTTGCTGCTGGGGGTGGGGTGGGCTGGGGAACCCGGCCCTTACCAGAAGTTTGTGCTAAAGTGAAAAGCATATTGTACAAATAGTTACCCTTCCAGCATTCATCCAGATATGCCCCGAGGCTGTGATAAGTTTGTGTTGTCATCATTTAGTATCAGCTCATTTAATGCCATATTATATGAGTCACTCCTGAAAATGAGCCTTAGTCTCCTTTAAGAAAATACTGCCCCGTGTTTCAGACGGAATCTTAATTTAGCTTTGGGCACAATTTCCATGAATTAATTAAAATGGGGGCATTTACATGAAATCCTTAGGTCCTGCAGTAAAGCATTTATCACTTTGCTAAGAAATTAAAAATGTAGTACTAAATGATTTGCTAGTGTAAAAGAATTGTAGAATAATTTAACATAGTACACTGAGGTGCAATTAAAACGTCACCAGAGGTCACTCTTACTTAAAGGAAACATGGCTTCAAAAATCCTTCCCTTAGAAGAGAAGCAGAGTGCTGTGCTGCCTTTCTTGTCTCCTTAGTTGTGATTACAGGATATTGCAAGATCAGTTATTTTGATATTTCTTTGTTTTCTGTTTGTATTTTATTCCCTGAAATGCACAGAGGTGTCATGTTCTTCATACTGAGCATCTTTTTTAAGAGTCACATGCTCTGAGGTGCTCCATGTCTGAATATCCAGGCAGATAGCCTTTTCTGAATTGAATATATCTCTAAGCTCAGTTCGTCTGGGTCTCTGGCTGACTCTTCAAATGTCAATGCTAGTTTTCACTTTTCAGCCTCTGTTTTATTTAGATGTGCTTAGTACTCTGATTAAAAGTTCAGTAAGTTCAAAGTACCTATGTAAATTTGCATGGCTAAGAACATTTTAGATACTATAGAGTCCTTGATCACTGCAAAGATGGCTACTATAGTTGTTCAAGTGTCAAGTATATATTTAAATGTCTTTGCAGACTTAAAGATTCATAGAGGGTACACAAACTGTGTTTGATCATTGCTTGCTAATCTCATTTGACAGTATCCTTTGTAGCAGTAGAAGTAATGGTGAATGAATCTTATTATAGTCTAGATTAGCTAATTTGACCAATTGGATTTTTCCTTAACTCTCGAATATTTGGGAGGTGTTTGTTTGTATGTGTAGATGTATATAGAAGCAAGGTATTTCAAACCCATATTTGAAATTTGTTACTACATAAATCAAGGTAGAGGGTTCTTTTAGTGCTGTCCCATCATTTGAGAAATTCTAAAGAGGAGTTTGCCAGCAGGATGGGATTTAGGCTACCAACAAGAAATCACGAACACCAGCATTTGCTCAAGTCTTTTGATCGCTAACCTTTTATTCCTAAGAAGTGTTTTAAGAACTCAAGTAATCTTTTCAGACAAGACTTTAAAACTAACAAAAATGAAATATTCTTAAGCCCTGATAAAATAATGAGAACTGTATGTAAATTTTTAAAAAGGTAAAGATCTTCTCCCCAAAAGGATACAGTGACATTTTTCCTCTATTTACAACTGGTTCTCAGTAGTAAATTAGTCAGACGGGGGGGAGGGGCGGGGGGGGTCAACCTGGGTGAGGTTCTGGCATAAGACATACTCTCATACAGGACTTGGTTGAAACATTTGCCATCTCAGAAATTATCCATGTTTTGACCTGAATCTTTATAATTAATGGGAAATTTTAAGTCAGGAGGAGTCTACACAGGGCGAGAGTAATGTTTCTAAATAGCCAAAAACATGGGCTTTTTTTTTTTTTTTCTCCTATTCTCTGTCTTTTTGAAGATAAAACAACTTGAATGGACAGCATCCTCTAGGACCTGATATTTAAAAATTGTGCATCTCTACTTGGTCTGCCTTCTAGAGCTCTTTGTATTTAGTCAAGATGAAAGTGTTATACTAATGGAGTTATCCTCTTAAATGGAACTTGCCCAAGTTCCACAGCTTCTGTGAAAAGCTAATTTTCAAAGTAAACATTTTAGTGCTATTTGACTTTTTAAACTATGTGCCTCTATTAATTTTGTGACTAAAATTTAAAAATTCCAATTGAATAGAGATTTTTTGCTTCCATTATATTTTTTTCTGGAAAAAATATTATTAAGTTTGCCCCCAAATACCACTGAATTATAAAGTTGCTTTTTACAGTTATACATCCAAAACTTAATGCAAAATTGAGATCAAAAGATAATAGGCAATATTTTATGTTGGTGTTTGTAATATCAGGGCACAAACTTTTAGAAGTGACTTTGTTAGCCAGCCCTCCTGTAACTAAATCTATTTGGAAATCTCAGCCTATTATCTTAAGGTGTCTTTAAAATGAATTATCGGAGTGGCTGGGTACATCTGTACTTAAAACACTATTTGTCTAATTGCTTCTACTTAAGTAAACATTACATATTACTAGAGATTTCAAATTGATTTTAAATTAAATAAGATCTGGTAAAACAAAGAGCAACATAAACTGTTTTAACTTGCCGCTTGCTTTTGTTGTTTTGTTTTGTTTTTTTCTTCTTTTCAAAGAGTTTCTTACTGATTTCTTCAAAGGAAATCAGGAAACTCTACATGTTTAGATAAAGTTCTATCTATATCATAAGACCCAGGACTTCAAATGAAAAAGGTTTTATAGATAATCCTCCTCCTCTTGAAATATTTATAATAATCCAGGACATACCTTCCGGTCAATCATATCATCTAGATAAATACTATTTTTAGTTTTTATTACTTATTCAGTACCTATGGAGTATTACGTAATGCAGTGTAGTCCAATTTATATATGAAATACAAATTTAAATAACAGAATTTGGTGTATAGTGCACCTTTGTGTCTTTTAAACATAGACATGTTTTAAGAGGTGAACTTTTTCAACTTTACATGGACATATCGTTTTGGAAGTGGAGTATTAAGTTTGAATAGAATAAAGGTTTCCAAATGGATATTGGCTAATATATGCATTTATATATATACATATGTTATAAAAATAATTTTGTTTTATTCTCTAAAACATCACATACATGTTTTCACCCTGGGAATCATTCCTGTGTAAGTCAGTGCCTTAAAATATATATGCTAATAAACAATATTCAATGTGCTACAAAAATAATTTAGTTAAATTTTTAAATGAACTTACCTTCTAGTGACCTCATTTCAATATTTATAGATTATAGGAATGAAGTACAGGAAACTGAATTTTACCTTATAGGGAACTTGCATTCAGGAGCACCATCAATTTTAGCCTGCAATGATTGTGCAAATATGTCTAAGAAAAGAAGCATGCACTTAGATGCAGAAATTCTTCCATCTTACAGCTTACAGTGTTTAAGAAGTTGATCTATATGCATATATAATAAGAAAGCTTTTAACAATATGCCTTTGAAATTCAGTTGTTTATACAAATATTTTTAGGACAATAAGTTTGAAGAATATGACAAGAATTTAGAGCACCAAAGTGTTTTGTTTTGTTTTTTAATTGCCAGGTGGTTAAACATCTTTGTCATAAAGCTACAGTAAAGGCACTCATGTGAAATGTACATGTGTGAGGTGTAAGAAGGGATCTCCTCTCTTGGTTACACTATTGCCAATAGCTATTTCAGTCTCGTGAATTCAAACATAATTGGTGGATGCTCCAAGCTTAGAGTCCAAAATCATCCACACGTTTTTGATTGAAATCTCCCAAGATCTTAGATAATACTAAAACAAGGGTGGGAAGATGTTATATAGAGAACAAATGGAGCACAAGTACAATGAAATGTGATTTTTCACTTGATGAAACAGAGGTGAATTAGAAACTATAGAAGAGAGTGTACAAAATACCCCAAATAACAGCGATCTAAAGTCCCTATTAAAAGCTAGCTTTTCATAGGATATTTTAAAAGAATCAAAAGAAATCATTTTTTTTGGTTTTAGTTCTTCAGCATTTTTTTTTTTTTTTTTTTTTTTTTTTTGTTCCTCTGTATGTGTTGTGTCTTTTATTTTCTGGATATTTTAAAGATTTTCTCCTTATCTTTACTCATCAGTAATCTGAGTATGATGTGCCCAGGCTTGGTTTTCTTTGTATTGATATTTATCATGTTTGGGGTTTTCTTTTTTTTTTTTTTTAATTAATTAATTAATGTATTTATTTTTGGCTGTGTTGGGTCTTCGTTTCTGTGCGAGGGCTTACTCTAGTTGCGGCGAGCCGGGGCCCCTCTTCATCGCGGTGCGCGGGCCTCTCATTATCGTGGCCTCTCTTGTTGCGGAGCACAGGCTCCAGACGCGCAGGCTCAGTAATTGTGGCTCACGGGCCCAGTTGCTCCGCGGCATGTGGGATCTTCCCAGACCAGGGCTCGAACCCACGTTCCCTGCATTAGCAGGCAGGATGTAAACCACTGTGCCACCAGGGAAGCCCCCGAGTTCTTCAGCTTTTTTATAAGATAGCCTCAATTGAAAATAATTACACTCATTAGTTTCACTCAGTAAGAGAATGCGATTCTGTGCAATCAGTTTGTCAGACATATATCACAAAAGAAAACAACCGAATAAAATAATTGAGCATCCCTTCTCCAGACCGTCTTCCTCTCTGTTGCGCTCATGTTCCCTCTTTCTAACACCTAATTTCTATGCGTGGCAAGCCCTCCACCTCGGGTGACGCTTACTGTGTGAGTCCCCATAAACCAGACGTCCATCTGTTCTTTCTTTCTTTCGATTACTTCCGATGATAAAGCCACTCCTCTGTTACTGAGGTGGTGGCAACAACGGATATTTGTAGTGCGCTCCATCTTTTGTATGCCCTTCATTGAAGGCTGCTGAGTTGGTAGCTTCACGAAGGAGGATGCACTCTTCGGCATTTGTACGTGTGTGTTTGGGGAAGAGGGTTTTGTAATCGTTTTCATTCAAAAAGAAATGCTGACAGCTTCACTCCAAATTAATAGTGTATACTTTTCCATGTCATCAATATTGACATTTGGAAATCTTATTCATTAGTCTGTGATCTGGAAGGAAACTATTTTAATGGCTCTTGGCGCTTGCATCTGTGATTCTCTTGTCATTGAAATCTGTAAAAAACTGATATTAACTCTGAAATTTTATACTTTTAAACATTATTGACTTCCTGGGAAGAAGTCATATGTTAGAACCTTACAGCATACACTTCAGCTATAGAAAAACTATTAAGTGCTGTTTATTTAATTTAATAACACAGATCTAGGCCATTTAATTTTTTAGCCAGATTTATTAAGATATAATTCACATATGATTATAACTCATCCATTTAGAGTGTAAAATTCAGTCGTTTTTAGTATATTCACAGATAGGTGCAGTGATCACGACGGTTAATTTTAAAACATTTTTGTCACCTCAAGAAGAAATCCCATACCTATCACCCTACTATCCCCACAAGCCTCCTAGCCCTAAGCAATCACTTACTGCATTTTTGTTAAATCTCTAAAACCTTCATGAATCAGCACTTTGCTACAAATCTACAACTCTCTCTGCCACTCTTTCTTTAATTAGAAACGTTTTTTTGAGCAGTGTTAGGTTTACAGAAATATTAAGCAGATATAGAGATTCCATTTATTCTATTCTCCTGCCAACGCCCCATTCCCTTTTCCCCAATTATTAACATCTTGCATTAGTGGTACATTTTCACAATTGATGAACCAATACTGATAGATTGTTGTTAATTAAGTTTTACATTAGAGTTCACTATTTGTGTTGTACGTTCTATAGGTTTGGATAAATGTATAATGACATGTATTGACCATTACAATCTCATACATAATAGTTTCAGTGCCCTACAGATTCTTGTAATCTACCTGTTCATCATTCTTCTCTTGTCCCTAATTCCTGGCAACCCCTAATCTTTTTAGTGTCTCCATAATTTTGCCTTTTCCAGAGTGTTGTAGAGTTGGAAGATTTTCTTCCATGTTATCTTCCAGAAGTTTTATAGCTTCGTGTTTTATATTTAGGTCTGTGCTCTATTTTAACTTAATGTTCGTGAAAGGTGTAAGGTTTGTTTCTAAATTCACTTTTTTTTTTTTTTTTTTGCATGTGGATGTCTAGTTATTCCAACATTGTTTGTGGAAAAGACTATCTTTGTTCATCATATTGCCTCTGTTCTTTTGTCAAAATCAGTTGACTGTATTTGTCTTGGTCTGTTTCTGGGCTTTCTATTCAGTTCCACTGATCTATTTGTCTATTCTTTTGCCCATACCACACTGTCTTGATTACTGTTAACTTTATAGTAAGTCTTGATTTTGGGTAATGTTAATCCTCCAACTTTGTTCTCTCCCTTCAATACTGTGTCAGCCATTCTGGGTTTTTATAAACTTTAGAATCAGTTTGTCAATATCCACAAGATCACTTGGGATTTTGATTGGGATTAATTAAATCTGTAGATCAAGTTGGGAAGAACTGATATCTTAACAATTTTGATCATCCTATACATGACCATGTAGTATCTCTCCATTTGTTTAAATTATTTGATTTCTTTCATCACAGGTTTGTAGTTTTTCCTCATATAGATATTACACATATTTTCTTAGACTTATACCTAAGTATTTCATTTTTGGGTGTTAATGTAAATGATATTGTGTTTTTTAATTTCAAAACCCAGTTGTGCATTGCTGGTGTACAGGGAAGCAATTAATTTGTATATGTGAAAAATGTATCCTGCAACCTTGCTATAATTGCTTATTAGTTCTCAAAGTTTTTTGTTGATTCTGTGAGATTTCCTACATAGATGATCATGTCATCTACAAAAACAGTTTTATTTCTTCCTTTCCAATTTATATACTTTTAATTTCCTTTTTTTGTCTAATTATATTAGCTGTGAATTCTAGGACAATGTTGAAAGAATGTGTTGAGGCGATATCCTTGCCTTGTTCTTTTTTATTTATTTATTTATTTATTTTTGGCTGTGTTGGGTCTTCGTTTCTGTGAGGGCTTTCTCTGGTTGCGGCAAGCGGGGGCCACTCTTCATCGCGGTGCGTGGGCCCCTCACTATCGTTGCCTCTCTTGTTGCGGAGCACAGGCTCCAGGCGCGCAGGCTCAGTAGTTGTGGCTCACGGGCCTAGCTGCTCCGTGGCTTGTGGGATCTTCCCAGACCAGGGCTCGAACCCGTATCCCCTGCATTAGCAGGCAGATTCTCAACCACTGCGCCACCAGGGAAGCCCCCTTGCCTTGTTCTTAATCTTAGTGAGAAAGCATCTAGTTTCTCACTAATAAATATTATATTAGCTGTAGGTGTTTTGTAAATTCTCATTATTAAGTTGCAATAGTTCCCTTCTATTTCTAGCTTACTGAACGTTTTTGTCAGGAATGAATGCTGGATTTGTCAAATGCTTTTTCTGGATCTATTAATAGGACCATATAGTTTTTCTTCTTTAACCTGTTTATATGAAGAATTACACTAGTTGGTTTTCTTATGTTGAACCAGCCTTGTATACCTGGAATAAATCCCACTTGCCCATGGTGTATAATTCTGTTCATACATAGTTGGATTTGACTGACTAATATTTTGTTCAGGATTTTTGCAACTATATTCATTTGTCTGAATTTTTCCTTTTTTTTGTAATGCTTTGTATGCTTTTGGTGTTAGGATAATGCTGGTTTCCTAGAATGAGAAAGTATTCATCCTAGTTCTATTTTTAGAGAATAAGCATACATTTTTCCTAAACTATTTGTTAAAATTCACCAGTGAACCAATCTGGCCCTAGTGCTTTCTTTTTGGCAGGTTATTAATTATAGTTTCAAATCCTTTAATAGATATAGGCCTATTGAGATTGTCTGTTTCTCCGTGTGTAATTTTGGTGCTGGAACAACTGGACAGCTACATGCAAAAAAAAAAAAAAAAATGAATCTAGACAAAGACCTTACACTTTTCATATACATTAAATGGATCATAGAACTCAATATAAAATGCAACAGGACTTCATTAAAATAAAATAATAATAAAATAAAATGTAATGCCCCCGGTAAGCCTTTTTAGATTCTTCAATCATGTGTTTCTCCCTAATTATGCCTTAATTTCACCTGGTTTATACCTCTGCAATATTTATAAAAGAAATCTTGCATGTTATATGTACATGCCTATCAACTCCATTGGACTGTGACCTCGTTGAGGGCTGGTAGGATGTGTCATTTCATCTTTGGTGCCAGTTCAACATTTGTTCTGGTACAAAATAGTAAGTAGAACATATCCTTTGAATTGAACAATGCAGAGTTTTGGTTAATTTAAAATTCAGTTTCACAGGCCTACAATTACTAAATGGTATAGGGACACAAAACTCTTTATAACTAAAACATTCACGAGTCCATTTATGAAATCAGTGTCCTCTCAGCTCTCCTTTGCTCATCGTAGTGGAATTGATCCCCACCCACCAGGTCAGGTGTTTGATTAGTTCTTTTTGATAGGGGAATGGTGCCAGTAACCACTAATCAAAACAATTGCAATGAAGTTGATTGCAAGGGAAATAGTCCCATCCAAGGAGTATGATTAGACTTGGTAAAAGAGGGGCAAAGGGAAGGGAGAAGGAAAAGCAGAAGTGTACAAGCAATCTCCCCAAGTAAGGGGGAAGACTAAAAAGAAGGAAGAGTGGGGCAGTGGTGGAGGTTCTCCCCAGGGTTCTCTCCAGGCAGACAGCGGGAACAAGCAGGGCAGGGAGGTGGTGGTGAGTAAGGACACCTCAGTGTTGTAGGTGTAAGGACACCTACAGTATGGAGCTGCAGGCTTAAACTTTCCAGAATAAATCTCAGCTTTGGATAGGAGCCTGTTATCAGACCCACCCTCAAATCACTAGGCACTAACTATCCTATGGAAAAGGGCAGAGTCCAAAATTTTGATTAAAAATAATATATGAGCTTAAAACAAATATAAGCCTACATATTTTTAACAGAGAAACTTAACATATCTACTAGATATTGGGAAATCTGAGCCCTTATGAACCCAAATAAAAGCAGGGAAAAGATAGCAGAGATACTGTTTGAAAGTGACCAGTTTTTTTGGTGTGTATGTCCATGCAGGTAGCCCTTACTTTGTGTGCCCATGGTTTGTTGACTGGTGCACATTGTGCTACTCACAATTGCTCCTTGTCAAAGTATCATTTTCATAAATTAAACTCATGACTCTCATGCAAATGTTAAATGAGTATATGGCACAGATTTAATGAACCCATTAATAAGAGAACTGGCATGATGGTAGTGCTGATTCAAAAGAACTAAATGGGGTAGAAGCTTTTATAGTAGCTGGAAGAATTCTTAAATAGGATTACTGATTTTAGATAAAAAATAGCTCATGTTCTGTAGGGAAAATCAGCTAACATTCTGAATTTTGGAAATTGTATTTTCCATCAGAAAGGAATCATTTGCATCCCTACTGAACAGACATTATTTGTATTGCTATCTGACAGAAATCAAGGTACAAATCAACATCAACCCCTTCAGAATTACACCATACCTTTATCAATAGTAAATAACAAGTTAAACAAAGATGCAAAGGTACATGCCTAGAGATTCAGATAATCCGCAGGCAGGCCTGATAATCAAACCCTAGCATAACTAAGAAAGAACAGGCAAACGTCCCTTTAGTTTTTTTCAGGCTTTTGGATAATTTTCCTTAACGCCATTTTACAAAGGTTTTTCTCTTCCGTATCTTACTGATGTCAAGGAGACTAGAATTACTGGGAAGGGTATTCTCAGATATATTATCAAGTTATCCCATTGTAAAAAATACCAAAAACCAAAAAACTCATCTTGAAGCTATCCACAGGATTAAAGAAAAAGTATACAATTTTGAGTGAGAGCAGAAACTGCTCTTAGAAAGCATAGTATTAGTGAGTTCTTACAGGCTCCCAGGTAGCTACATCATCAGAGAGAAGGAAGCACCAGAAGAGGTATTTTACCCATGTTTGGCCAATACGAGGGAGTGCAGAATTGCTTTTGACACAGTCTAGAGGCTGACATTGATACCATGCCAGAGACCCGTAAGCATGTTGTGCTTTCTCAAAGGCCTTCTCTGTGAGCTGAGCTGCCTTTGAACTTAGAACATGAATTGTATGGTTTTACCTTGAACAAGATTCTGGAAATAGTTTATAAAATAATATCTGCATATAGGCCTCACCTTGGAGAGAGCTCATTACATTCCTGGGCACTGCAGTGCTACCAGATATCATGAGAAATAGAGGCAGGACAAGAATACCAAGGGAGGGTTGCTCAGCATAGATGACTGATGTGACCATTGTGATGATTTGACCAACTCCAAAGTTCATTCCCATGTCACCACTAAAACATTTTTTCCCCTTCATTGCTAATGTCTGAGAGGAAATTTCTTTCCTCCACCCTCTTAGGTTTATTCGTAGGGGCCTGCAAAGTAAACTGACAAACGACAGAATAATGGAAGAAAAAACATAAATTATTTTAATTAATATTTTCTGTGTGAAAGAGTCCAACAGGAAGGAAGTGAAACTCAAAGAAGTAGTTAGACTTGGGGGCTTATATTCCATTTTTAAGAAAGGAAAGGGGGTTTGGAGGAAAGTGAGTAGGAAATATATGGGGAAACTGATGGGAGATAAGCGCTATTTTCATAAGGTTTGTTTATGTCGACTCACCTCAGTGCCCATTCTCCAGCTTTGGTGACAAGAGTCACTCTCTTCTTCCTGGTTCGGGAGAGGGGGCCCCGGTCTCAGGGAAAATTCATGCCCTGCTTTTAGGGAGAAAAGGGGAGGGAAGATTTCTTCCTGCATCTGCTGATTTTCAATTGCTTTCCGCTCAAAACCATATTTATGCCAAAGTGGCATTTTTTGAGGTGGCATTTTTTTTTTTAATTTATTTATTTTTGGCTGTGTTGGGTCTTCGTTTCTGTGCGAGGGCTTTCTCCAGTTGCGGCAAGTGGGGGCCACTCTTCATCGCGGTGCGCGGGCCTCTTATTATCGTGGCCTCTCTTGTTGCGGAGCACAGGCTCCAGACGCGCAGGCTCAGTAGTTGTGGCTCACGGGCCCAGTTGCTCCGCGGCATGTGGGATCTTCCCAGACCAGGGCTCGAACCCGTGTCCCCTGCATTGGCAGGCAGATTCTCAACCACTGCGCCACCAGGGAAGCCCTACTGCTTATGTTTTTGAACTCCCATTTTTCAGTTACATTTCTATTTGGAATAGTGTGGTAAAGTAGATGTCAATGGATTCAATGTTTTTCTAGAGTTTCTGTATTCCTTTTTAAAAACAGCTTTGAGATATAATTCACCTACTGTACAATTCACCTACTTAAAGTGTCCAATTCAATTGTTTTTTTGTATATTCACAGAGTTGTGCATTCATCTCCACAATCTATTTTATCCATTTTATTGATAAAAAAAATTTTGGAAATTTTATCAATTTCCAAAACAAGAAATCTTTCTTTTTCTAGCCTACAAGTCTCCCATCTCCCACAGCCCCAAGCAAACACTCATCTACTTTCTGTCTCTATAGGTTTGTCCTTTCTGACATTTCATATCAATGGGCTCATATAATATATGGTTCCTTATGACTGACTAATTTCACTCAGAGTATTTTCAAGATTCCTGTACATTGGAGTACTTCATTCATCAGTACTTCAGCCTAAAAAAATATCACTGGAATTATGGAATAAACTTAATCCTTACGGGTGTATTTTTTTAATTATCCAGCACTATTACAAGTTCTCAGTCTTGTTTTCAATTTAAAAAGACTTTTAATGATAATCATTAAAATGCTTATGGTTGAATTTAGATTCAGTTCTGTGCAATAAAATCAAATTGGTTATAACACAATAAAGGCCGTATATGAGAAGCCCATAGCTGATGTCATACTCTGCGCTTTTCCTCTAAGATCAGGAATACGAGAAAGATGCCCACTCTCGCCACTTTTATTCAACGTAGTATTAGAAGTCCTAGTCAGAGTAATTAGGCAAAAAAAAAAAAAAAAAAAAAGAAATCAGCAGCACCCAGCTGGAAAGGAAGAAGTAATATTGTCAATATTTGCAGATGACATGGTATTATATATAGAAAACTCTAAAGACTCCACCAAAAAAACACCGTTAGAACTAATAAACAACTTTAGTACTGTTGCAGAATACAAAATCAATATACAAAAATTGGTTGCATTTCTATATGCTAGTAATAAAACAATACCACTTACAATTGCATCAAAAGAATAAAATACCTATGAATAAATTTAATCATGGAGGTGAAAGACCTGTACATTGAAAACTATAAGACACTGATGAAAGTAACTGAAGAAGACACAAATAAATGGAAAGATATTCTGTGGCTCATAGGTTAGAAGAATTAATATTGTTAAACTGTCCATACTACCAGAAGCAATCTACAGATTCAATTCGATCCCTATCAAAATTCCAATGGCATTTTACACAGAAACAGAGCAAAAAAAATCTTAAAATGTGTAAGGACCCACAAAACACCCTGAATAACCAAAGCAATCTTCAGAGAGAACAAAGCTGGAAGCATCATGCTTCCTGATTTTAAGTTATATTACAAAACTATGGTATGGTATTGGTATAAAAACAGGCACATGGATGAATGGAGCAGAATAGAGAGCTCAGAAATAAACGCACACATATATGGTCACTTAATTGATCACAAAGGAGCCAATAATATACAATGGGGAAAGGACAGTCTGTTCAACAAATGGTGTTGGCAAAACTGGACAGCCACATGCAAAAGAATAAAACTAGACTACTACCTTACACCATACAGAAATTAACTCAAAATGGAATAAAGACTTGAATTTAAGACCTGAAATCATAAAACTCCTAGAAGAAAACATATACGGTAAGCTCCTGGACATTGGTCATGGCCATGATTTTTTGGATATGACACCAAAAGCAAAGGCAATAAAAGTAAAAATAAACAAGTGAGACTACATCAAACTAAAAAGCTTTTGTACAGTAAAGGAAACCATCCACAAAATGAAAAGGCAACCAATTGAATGGGAGAAATATTTGCAAATCATGTATCTGATAATGGGCTAATAGCTAATATATATAAAGATCTCGCACAACTCAATAGCAAACAAACAATCTAATTAAAAATGGGCAAAGGATCTGAATAGACATTTTTCCAAAGAACACATACAGTTGACCAACAGGTATAGGAAAAGATGCTCAACGTCACTAATCATCAGGGAAATGCAAATCGAAACCACAATGAGCTATCACTTCACACCTGTTTGTATGATTAGCATCAAAAGATAAGAAATAACAAGTGTTGGCAAGGATGTGGAGAGAAGGAGACACTTGTGCACTCTTGGTGGGAATGTAAATTGGTACAGACAGTATGGAAAATAGCATGGAGTTTCCTCAAAAGATCAAAACTGGGACTACCATATGATCCAGCAATTTCACTTCTGTGTATTTGTACAAAGAAAATGAAAACACTAACTCCAAAAGATATATGCACACCCATGTTTATTACAGAATTATTTACAATAGTTGAGACACGGGAACAACTTCAGTGTTCATTGATGGGTGAATGGCTAAAAAAATGTGATACACACACTGGAATACTATTGAGCCATTAAGAAAAAGGAAATTTTGCCATTTGTGACAACATGGAGGGACTTCGAGAGCATTATGCTAAGTGAAATAAGTTAGAGAAAGATAACCTATGGTCTCACTTATATGAGTAATCTTAAAAAGAAAAAAAAGGAGCTCATAAATACAGAGAAGAGATAGTTGGTTGCCAGACTGGGGGGGTGGGGATGGGGGTGGGAAGTAGGTGACATGAGTGAAGGGGGTTCAAAAGGTACAAATTTCCAGTTATAAAATAAATAAGCCACAGGGATGTAATGTATAGCATGGTGAATATAGTTATTAATACTGTATTGCATATTTACAAGTTGCTGCAAGTAAATCTTAAAAGTTGTCATCACAAGAAGAAAGAAAAAAATCTGTGACTGTGTATGGTGATTGATGGTAACCAGACTTACTGTGATGTTCATTTTGCAATACACACAAATGTCAAATCATTGAATTGTACACCTGAAACTAATACAGTGTTCTATGTCAATTATACCTCAATAGAAAAATTCTTAGGTCAAGATCAGATGTTGATTTTAATTTTAAATTAGAAAAGGACTTTCAAGGATACACTCAACTCTGCCTCCCTCTTCCTACCCCAAAGAAGTAAAGAAAAATTGTGACCTTTTATGCCTTTCATAAAATTAGAAATTTTGTTTAAAGGGTATAATATATCTCAATTTAAAAAGTTTAAAAAAAAAAAAAAGAATTTTTTTTCCTGGACACTCATGTAGTTGATTCTGTGAATTTATCCTTCTTTGTGATATGATAGAAGGAAGTTCTAGAATCTCCCTTTTCTCTATATGTATGCACCTCAGCTGCTGCCATCAGTGGACATGTGTGCAAGATGATATTGGAGACTGTGGTGCTTGAATTGGGTAGGATGCTGGACAGCTGACTCTGCACTTCATTTTAACGTTAAGCCTCTCTGATTCTACTTGTGCCAGAATGTCAGGAAAAGTGTGTTGTTTATGCGCAATCCTGTGAAATGTTTATTAAGCACTTTTGGAAATACCATGCAGTATTGCTTTTATACTTCAAGTTCTTAGTTGTGGTTTGTTCTATCTTAGATACCAGTGTTTGTTAGTCCCCAAAAGTCCTCCTGGGTTGAAATGGGCTGAATTGGAAAGAAATATTATAAGCAGATAAGGTAGGGGGTCTATGGAGAAAGAAAACCAGGCATGGCTTTCTGGCCATAAGAGAACACCTATTCATTTAGTACAAGCCATTTTGTGATCTAAGCCTGGCCAGAGTGCTTGCCCTTGAACAGGTCTCAGTAATTAAGGATCTTAAGGGAAAACAAGAATGCTGACTGTTATCAGGCAAGAGAAGTAGCACTAGTAATAATGTATCAGTTGTAAAGACTTCCAGTTCTGTTTCCATGGTAGGGATTAGCCTGAAGCACTCAAGCACCAGGTCAAACGGAACCTAAGGGATGATGGCCTTGACCTTTTCTGATCCTCCGGATTTCAATCAACTAACGCCTGGGCTCTGCCTACCTCCCAAGTCCTTTCATGAATAGCCATGTACCCTTAGCTTAAAACTTCCCCAGTTTTGCTGTTTGGGGAGACACTGCTTTGGGAAAGATCCCTGGTGTTCTACTTACTTGCTGCAAGTAACAAATCCTTCCTTCTCTCACTCTTTGTCTTGGTTGTGTCTTTTGGCTCGACACCCACCAAGAGGCGAACCTAGTTTTTCGGGTAACAATATGAGGCTGACTATTCTCTAGCTGAGATTTTATGTAATTAGATGCATAATCCTTTGGTTGTTAAAACCAGGGCTTCCAAGGGCTAGTTATAGGGCACATAGCTCATCAGAGATAACCTGCAAAGACACCGTGCAGTGTGTTTTTTATCACACATGTGACAGTTCTTCTCCCTGCAGTCTGTCTCTCCATAATTGTTCTTCAGGATTTGTTGCCTGGGGGCTTATCGGAAAAATGACTCCTAATAGAAATACTATTCTATTTGATTCACAGTATTCTTTCAGAGGATTTAATGATAAATCTGTTCCCATTACAAGAGTAAAGTTACATGTATTCCCAGATTTAGATAAAACACGCAGAAATAATTTACAGGGAGAAAACTGCTGAATAAAGAAGAAAAATGAATGGAGTCATGTTTTGATCTATGGAGAGCATTGAGAAAGGATTTCATTCGGGTGGGGTGAGTTGATCCTTCCTCTTCTCGGTAGGGAATCCTGAGTGCACAGACTGCTCCCAGGTGAGCAGGAAAACAGAAGACTTTGGTCAGGAACTGCCAAGGGTGTAGTTTCACTTAGAATCTACTTTCCTAGGCAGCCTGTCTGCACTTACACATATGAGGGTCCACACACTTCTGAACATCGGAAGTTGATTTCTTGTCTTTTATTTGTGACGTGTGCTGATTTCAAGTTCTCTTTTGTGTTTGGTGTGAACTCTGCAGACACATACATATATGCGCGTGCGTGATTTGTGGGGTTTGAATCATCACTTATAGAAATGTGC
>NW_028124170.1:0-35704 GCF_965194825.1 Balaenoptera physalus | reverse complement strand
AAACACAGTTTCTAATGCTCTTCTCACTTTGATTGGTTATTCAGAAATGCTTTCTCCATGATAGAAATATTCTAGAAAAATCATGACGATTGTTCACTGAGAGGGTATTTTCAGTAACTGAATTACACAAACATGCATGAACCAAGCAATTTGCTAATGCTAAAGATTCAAAAAAATGAATGAAATAAGACCATGCAACCAAAGAGGTCATTTCAGTAAAAGAAAAACAGTAAGCAGACAATGTTAATAGAATGGAGTACTTTATGAATGGATACCTTATACCTGTGGAATCACAGAAGACAGGAACTTAATCCATCCTGGAGATTTAGGGAAATCTTTCCTTAGATGACCCTTGAAGGATAGCATTCGGCAAAAAGTGAAAGTAGCAGTAGCAGCAACAGCAGCAATTATAATGAAACTAGTTAACAGTTATACAGAATTATAATGTCAGACACTATTCTAAGCCCTTTGAATACATTACTTCATTTAAATCATTAATTTCGGAGGATTGGCAAAATCTATTCGTGAACTCTGAGCCTCTGCTCTCTCTAAATTCATGCCTTAAGGTAAAAATGTCTTGAAAGTCTGTCACCATTTCTCAAAATGCAGCTAGGGGAGTTTATATAGCCCTATCCAAAAGGAAAGAATGCCACTTGGCTAGAGATATTACTCGACAAATGCATGTACAAAAAGGTAAGTGTTTTCAGACTTCACTTGTATTGCAGCAATCGTACGAACCAGGAGAGCTTTTCCTTAATCAGGAGCATTCCTCTTCTCATTCCTCATTTGCAGACTCTCCTCCCTCTCACTATGAAGTAGGAAGCTGTGTTTGAGGCAATGACAAATCCTGGGGCCTGCGTTTCACTCATCTTGCATGCAGTGCTCCCATTGAGGCCACTTAATCCGATTGACGTCAGCCAGCGCTCCGTGCACAGAATGTGCCACTCAGAATCTAGGAGAATCGATCATCCCTCAACTCACATTGCCATGACACCTAGAGCCTCCAATTTATCTCAGGATTGTAGTTTCTTTTGCTTTTCTTTCTCTTTTCTCTCCTACTAAGAGAAGGATTTTTTTTCTTTCTTTCTTCACAGACAACAACACTTATTAGAGCCCAAGCTTCATCATTGGAAAATTCAGACTATTATCACTTTGCACTGATAATTAAGGTTTTTTCGAGTGAAGCTGTTGTGAAGAGCCAGGTAGGGCTGAAAAAAAACACCATACATCTCAGATCAAACATTCACTGAGATGTGGCCATTAGTAGACATAAAATTTTTTTTGAGGTAATGTGAGTACTTGATATGGAATTTCATTAGCCCCATTAAGGAATGGAAGGAAAAGGAGATTCATGAAACATCTACTCTATTCTGGTCATACCACACACATTATAATATATAAATTGGTTTTCAATCAGGTGTAATTTCTCACGCACCCCCCGCCTTTTCGTGAGGAAATCTGGCAATGTCTGGAGACATTGCTAGCTGTCACACCTGTTAGCATCTAGTGGATAGAGGCCAGCAATGTTGCTGGACGTCTTGCAAGGCATGGGGTAACCCCGCACAACAAAAAATTATCCAGCTTAAACTCCCAATACTATCAATGTCAAGAAGCCCTGAAACTGATTCCCACAACGCCTTATGTGGTGAGTATAATATTCTTAGTCTATAGATGAGACCACTGGAAGCTACTAAATGACTTGTTTGTGTTCACAAAGTTAGTAAGTCTCAGGATTTGAACCCAGAATGCTCTAGCTGCCAAACCTGGACCCTTCCACACCACGCTTTGCTGGACAAGCCTTTGTGGTCAAAGAAACCAGAGCTCTGAAAGTCTGGTCTCTGGAGGCATTTGCCTTTTTCCATGTATAGAAGTCCCTTTTATAAAGTTTATTTCATAAAAACAGGGAGGCACCTCTCTGGTACTGAATTATGAAGACTTATTTGGCCAGTGAGTGCTCCATGGAGAATGCTGGCTACATATACAAAAGGTAATTTCACTTAATCCAATAACAAGGTCCAGTTCTTGCTACCTGTACACTGGGAATCAGTACGTACGTATGTTTGTATGTATGTATGATTTATTCCTCTACTTTTTCCCTCCAAGATACATACATCAATAAATCATGATACCACACCTTAGCTTGCCCTGTATAGTGGAAAAAGATGGGCGATACAATATACTAGACTAAAGTTATATACCAAGGGCTATGATACCAATAGGTGCTGACTTTCACACTGGAAGACTAATTCATTCATTGGTCATTCATTTGGCAAACAAATGTTTATTAAATTCTTGGTATAAACTCAGTACATCTAGCCAGACACATAGTGAATAATTATAACACAGAAAATAATGACAACAATAACTACAGTACTAAAACAGATGAGAGCATGGTGGTATGGTAACACAGAGGAAGAGGCATTTAGCTCTCTTTGGAGACAATGGAGAAGGTCTCCTAAAAGGGATCATATGTAAGCTGAGTGCAATATTGAGGCTGGAGTTCACTAGGTGGAAGAGTGATGGGGCTAAAGGCAAAAGCTAGAGCCAGACTAAGAATCTTGTGGAATAAAAAGTTTGAATGTTATCAGGTAAAAAAAATGATAAACGCCTGAACTAAGGCAAGAGCAATGAGAATGCAGAGGAAAGGCCAGAATCAAAATAGAGTTGGTGGTAGAATTTATAGGTCTTGGAGGTAAAAAGGTTAAGAGAGGAGGATTTCTCCCTGGGGGAATGAGAGTACAGGAAAAGCAATTTACATTTGGACAGAATTACCTTTAAGATACCCATGTTGAGTAAAGAATTTTGTGTTCTAACTAAATATCAGATACTTTACTAGACCCTTCATATATTAGTCATCACAAAAGTCCTGTAATGTAGGTATTAATCTTTTTATTTTAAAAATGAAGGCTCATAGAGATTAACTTGTTCCATTTAATATGGCAATTGCCAAAGTCAAAATGTTACTACAATTCTGGATATGTCTTTGAGTATATACTTGTTAACCACTATGCAAGACTGCCTCTCTTTATAAAGCTGATGCTCAGTAAGACTTAAAATACGTATTTGAGCTAGAAATACAATTCTTGAGCTATTGTTCCTCTAAGTGGCAGTTGAGATCTTGGATGGATATGAAATCATTTATGGAAAGAGTATTAATTAGGAATGAGTAAGAAAGAACCAGCAGTACAGAAGATTGAGGACTGAGTCATTTAAGATGAGTTAGTTCTTCAAGGGGGGAGGGATAGATGGGGAGTTTGGGATCGACATGTACACACCGCTATATTTAAAATAGATAACCCACTAATAGGACCTACTGTATAGCACAGGGAACTCTACTCAATACTCTGTAATAACCTAAATGGGAAAATAATTGGAAAAAGAATAGATACATATGTATGTATAATTGAATCACTTTGCTGTACACCTGAAACTAACACAACATTGTTAATCAACTATACTCCAATATAAAATTTTTTTAAAAAGATGAATTCTTCAAGGAGGTGACCAGAAAGCAGGCAAAGAAGTAGGAAAGGTTGGCAAGGGGAGGATGGTGTCACAGATACAAAGGGAGAAATTGTGAATAATCTTGCTAATGGGTCAGATCTGTTTTGCACACACACACACACACACACACACACACACACACACACAAAGCCTCATTGCACAGGCATGATTAGGATCCCTGATGGGAAAACCTCAATTGATTCTGTTCCAGAGGAGGTGATGCAGTGTCCCTCCTCTTACCACTGCAGCCATTCTAATTCAAGCCCTACTGATCAGGTGAAATGATGAGTATAAAGTCCTCGACACATGTCGACACTCAAAAATGGTACACTGTTCCTCCCCCACTGCCCCAGATATTAGATGACAGCTCTGACAGCAAAGAACTTCAATTCTAGCAGAGAAGAAAATCTGAAACTTCAGCAACTTATTAAATGTTAGCACTGCTCTGCAAGCTAATTATTACTATTTCCATTGTGCAGGTGTTGAAATTTTAACACAGAGAGGTTAAGAACATTTTCTAAGGTCTCAGAGCTAACAAGTAGTCACCCTTGCATTTGAATTTAGGTCCGTTCAGCATCAAAGGCATTGCCCTTTCCTCAGTTCACAAACTTCCTCTTTAAGAAAGAGATATATCCCGGAGAGGTATCTGCATCCCATGCTCATTGCAGCATTGCAGGTGTACCTAGTTTTATTGTGCTTTAAAGATATTGCATTTTTTACAAATTGAAGGTTTGTGGCAACTCTGCTTCAAGCGAGTCTATTGGCATCATTTTTCCAACGTTTTCTCACTTTGTATTTCTGTGTCACATTTTGGTAGTGCTCGCAATATTTCAAACCCTCCGCCAGCAAAAAGATTATAATTCACTGAAGGCTCAGATGATGGTTAGAACTTTTTAGCAATAAAGCATTTTTAATTAAGGTATATACATTTTTTAGACATAATGCTATTGAATACTTAATAGATTACAGCATAATGTAAACAAAAAATTCATGACTAGCATTATTGCAATATTCATTTTGCTGCAGTGGTCTGGAACTGAACCTGCAATATCTCTGAGGTATGCCTGTATTTAAAATAGCCAAGACATGGAAACAACCTAAGTGTCCATCAATGGATGAATAGATAACAACAACAACAACAACAAAATATATATATATATGAATACTACTCAGCCATAAAAAGGAAGGAAATCCTGCTATTTGCAACAACATGGATGGACCTTAAGGGCATTATGCTAAGTAAAGCAAGTCAGACAGAGAAAGACAAATACTATATGATTTAACTTATATGTGGAATCCAAAAAGAACAAACTCTAGGAACAGAGAACAGACTGGCGGAAGTCAGATGTGGGAGGTTAAGGGTGGGCTGGGAAAATTGGTAAAGACGGGCAGAAAAGTACAGACTTCCAGTTATACAATAAGTACTTTCTGGGAATGTAATGTACAGCATGATGACTATAGTTAACAACACTGTATTATATAGTTGAAGTTGCTAAGAGAGTAGATCTTGAAAGTTCTCATCACAAGGAAGAAAATCTGTAATTATCTGAGGTGTTGCACGTTAACTAAACTTATGGTAAATATACATATATATGTAATACGTAAGTTTAAGGTATACAACATAACTTCATATATATGTATATAATGTTGTTACGTTGTACACTTTAAATTTGTACAATGTTCTATGTCAATTCTACCTCAGTATAACTGAAAAAATATTTTTTAAAGAAAGTGACAGAATTGAACTTTCAAAATGCATACCGTTGGGTAAAAGAAAACATGGGTGTTGCCAAGGGTTTAGAGACCTCAATCACACCCACCCCTCCATCCCTCCACCATGATCCCAAAGTTCAGACTCTAATTCTGAATGGGACTGGGCTCCTTCTCTTGGTTTTAGAGGGTTTCTTAACCTCAGCATGCTTGCTATTGACCCAGCTAATTCTTGGTTGGGGGTTGGGGGTGGACGCCCTGGGGCACTGCAGAATGCTTAAAAGCATCCCTGGCCTCTACCTACTAAATGCAAGTAGCACCACCTCAACCCCCCTCCCCATGCCCCACTGTGACAGGTAAAAATAGTTCCAGACTTTGCCAAGTGATTCTTAAGGGACAAAAATGCTCTCTGGTTGAGAACCGCGGGTTTACATGTATGGCGTTCCCACTCTAAGAATTAGTTTACAACCTGAGTTTTGTGCCTGTGACCTCTTTTTATGGAGACTTCATCTGCTTGTGCCCAGACCCTCGTCTCCACCTGCTGTGCCCCGTCCAGCCATCCAGCCATCCGTGTCTCCCTGCTTCAGAAGTGTTCCGGTACAGGGGCTCAGTCAAAGGATCTAGAGCCCCTTCCCTGATCAGATGGCTGAAATGGGTTCCTGATCTGGAGACCAATGCCATGAAAATGAGCTTCCAAATGCTCTGCAGCATTTGGGTGAAAATGGCCTCATAAATCACCTTATTGTTCTGTGGGGCTTTGAGGGTGCTACTGGGAACGGCAGGGACGGTGACTCATCCTGCTGTACTGCTGTAATATTGAAGAAAATAAATAACAGAACTAAGAAGGCATTAAGTGAGAAAATGAGGCACGGGTGCATGAGGCAGAGGTGATCCTACTGCACTGCCTCTAAGTGAATATCACCCAATTAATGGGAAGCAGAATTTAGGAAAAGGAACTGCCGAATCACAGTTCTCCGAATGAACTGCAGAACGTACAGTCAGATGGTAGTGAATTCCCCAGGCCAGCCTTTTCCTGTGAGCTCCCTTTCTGAACAACAAGGAAATACATGCAATTGGGTTGTCATGGTTTGTTCTCTGTCTTAAGTAATAATGGTAATAACCAGACCTTATGTTTGTGCAGTGTTTCCTGGTTTACAGAGCACTTTCCCATACATTATGTCATTCTACTCACAAAGCAATCCTATAGACACCCAGCCAGAAGGACGACAGTGCTCAGAAGGGGTGTTTCTACAGCTTTAAGACAGTAGAGCATGCTTATGAGAGCACAGGCTCTGGAATCTGAAGATCTAGGTAAGAATATCGGCTCAGACCAGCTCTGGAACCTTAAACCGTCAGATTTCAGTGTTCTCCTCTATACGGGGCGGGGATAATACCATTGTTACAAGGTATTCAAAAAATCAGACCTATAATTGCTGAGCACAATATCTTTCTTACCACAGGCAAAAGGCTCTTAATAGTTGTGTATGGAATCTTTAACTCAGGATGATCTTCGGATTATAAAAGTATAAATAGCATGTTGTATTTGTAGTAGTCAAGAGTAAAGACTTTAGAGAAAAGTGACCAGGGTTTGAATCTCAGCTCTGCCACTTGAAATTGTATAACTTGAAACAAGTTTCTTAACTTCCCTATGCCTCAGTTTCCTCATCCATGAAACGGGTGCTTTGACGATTAAATGGGTTAGTACATGAAATGCACTGTCTCACTGTCTGAGTCACCTGCACTTGGTTACTTCCTTGTTTCAGGCTCTGAGGCCTGTTTTCATATTACTTTCACCTCAATTAATGTGATTACTCAGAAATGACTTTAAGTACTATATTATTTAAGGTAAATAACACTGGATGCTATTACAGATAAATCCCCAAATCTCAATGGCTTAACACAATTAAACTTCCTGCTCACATCATATTCCAATGCAGGTAGTTTGTGTGTGTGTGTGTGTGTGTGTGTGTGTGTGTACGTGTGTTTGGGGTGTACTCCATGCAGGTATTTTGAGACCAAAGCTCCTACCATGCTGTGTCTCTACCCTCTTCTAGACCCTCAGATTTTTCTCCTTTTGGCAGATGAGCAAAGCATGGGGACCAGGCACGGGGATTTTTAAAGGTCAAGACTGGAAGTTGAACACATTGCTTTTGCTCTCATTCCTTACAGAACTCAATGTTATGGCCATACTTCACTCAAAGAAGTCTGAGAAATAGAGTCTAGCCATGTGCCCAAGAAAAGGAGAGTTCAAATACTAGAGAGCTCTAGAAATCTCTGCCACGAGCCCTGAGTACAGGGGGTCTTTGCTTCCTAGCAGCAGGCTCTGTAAAGTGTTGCTCTACTAATGAGGGCTGTTGTGCCCTGCTGCTCTCTGCCCTGTGTCCTTTCTCTACAGGCATCATTCTCCCATGACCTTGTGAGCAGTGCTTTATACCTCTGCAGCAGGATTGGTCCTACTTCTGATTGGGGTCCAAATTGTAAATAACCTTCCCTTTGAATGGAAACAGAGCTCTCTTGACATTAGAATATGTCAAGAATATGCTGTTTAAGAGATCAGCTGAGGGCACGACCCATGATGTAGAAATCCAGTGCCCTGTGAAAGGCAGCTCATATGCTTTCAGAGGCTAGACATTAGAGCAATGGGTTTTACCTTGTCAAAGGGACAAGGTCAAGGTGGACCTACGGGATATATAGCAGGCAAATGGAAATGAGCTGAAAGCCAAAAAATTAAAATCACAGACAACTTTAGAGCCAGGAGAAATTTTACACACAGAGTAGAAAACTTTAAAAAACTGGGAACCAGGCACATGAAAAGTAGTGACATCAAAAGAGTGTGAAAGAGTATGGAAAGAAAGGCAATGGGGGAGGTCCAGGGAAGATACCCTCAGACAAAAGAAAACACAGAGTAGTTTAGAAGAGAGGGTTAAAAAACATTGGTTTTGTGATTTTTTTCAGGCCTGGGTTCAAATACAAGGCTCAAATCCTATGTGACTGAGCAAGGCTACTAACATCTCTGGACCTCAGGCTTCCCATCAGTAACTTGGGAATAAATATTATTTATCTTTTAGAATTGATGTGAAGAAAACCTGACACAATACAGTATAGTGTATCCAGAAGAGGGGTTTTCAATCCTGGCTGCATCTCAAACTCACCTCATGATCTGGCTTCTTTTTGTTGTAATACACATGCCTAAATTCCATCTTTGGTGATTCTTATTCAGTAGCTCTCCATTGGGTCTCCACAGCCGTAGGTTTATGAAGCCTTGCAGGTGATTTTAATCACCATGGCCCCATTTGCTCAGTTGAATACCACTATTCCATTAGATCGGCGGTCAGCAAACTTTTTCAGCAAAGAGACAGGAGGTAAATAATTCAGTCTTTGCATGTCATACGGTCTCTGTTGCAACTATTCAACTCTGCTACTTAAGTGTGAAACCAGCCATAGATGTTACCTAAATGCATGGTCATGGCTGCAGTCCAACAAACCTTTACTTATGGACACTGAATGTGAATTTCATATAGTTTTAACATGTCACAAAATATTATTCTTCATTTGATTTTTTTCATCTTTAAAAAGTAAAACAATTCTTAGCTAATGGGATGACACCAAAAAAATGTTTGCATGCCAGATTTGGCCCAAGGCCATAGTTTTCCCACCCATGCAAGAGAGCAGAGGTTCCTGGATTTCAACATGCATCAGAATCATGCAGAGGGCTGGGTTAAAACCCAGACTGCAGGGTACCCTCCCACCCCGGATAGTTTCTGACTCAGTAGATCTGACTAGCAGAGGATTTGCATTTCTAACACATTCCCCTGTGATACTGATGCTGCTGGTCTAGAGACTGTATGTTGAGAATCACTGCTCTAGATGAAAGTCCAGACTATTTGTTCTTCAAATAGTCTCACTTTGATATTATTTCCCATTTTTGAGCTTTGGAAAACTATTTGGTAGTTGTGCATCTTAGCTTATATTCTTTAAGAAATACCTGAAATAAAGATATTTCCATTGCTTTAGAAGTTATTGCAGAGTCAATAAGTTATACTGGTTTAAAGCATGGACCCTGGAGCAAAACAGCCTCGGACTGAATCCTGACTAACTGCCTCAGCTGTACAACCTTGAGAAAGTGCTTATCTTCTCTGTTTCTCAGTTGCCTCGTATGTAAAATGAAGTCAATGAATAATACATATATCACAGGATTGTTGTGATGATTAAATGGGAATGAAAAGCACTTAGAATACTGCCGTGCCTACAGTAAACATTCAATAAACGCTAATTGCTGTTGTCTAGAGGTAAGTTATGACAGTTAAGATGTTTTAATAAGAAGAATGTACTAAATTTAAGGTCCATACAGATGTTGAGCCAAAAGGGTCAAGGTCTTTTTTCTCAATAATTTAAGACTTATTTTAAAATAGGTGGGCATATAGCTAGTCTAGGCCCACAGTAATGCACAGGACCATGGAATTTTTAGCCTGAACATTTTTTAAAGCAAATTATCAAATGCCCAAGAAGCCATTCAAAATAAAATGAATAGGGTACCTACAGGATAGCTAAATTTAAAGTTGTAACTTTACTATCAATACTTCAAGATAAATCAGTTGCGAAATGTGTCTAGGTTAAGTCTGTTGATTTCATTTACTCATCAAACAATCGCTGAGCATCAAGTGTCAAGGTCACGAGTGAAACACCAGTGATAAAGCAGAGTAGCCAATGAGATAGGGGCAGTCTTTGCATTCAGTGACGAAAAACATCAAGGAAATAATCACTCAAACAATTAATTCTTTACAACTGTACTACGTATGAAGAAAAAGTGAAAAGGATTATGAAGAAATACACAGAAGGAGTTATTTTAAGGTGAGGGTCACAGGGAAGCCTTCCCTGAGCAAAGTATATCTATCTAAGCCAAGAATTCCTGGCTAGTTAGAATTTCAGAGACATTCACTAAAATAGTGGTTGTGGTTTGGAAGCACCGGACAGAAGTCTATAGAAAATATTTAATTTTCTATCTGCATGTGGGCATAGAAGAAAGGATCATGTATCTTGTCCATCAAAAGTGTTATCAAGTCATTTGTATACAAATTAGAGGAAGAGAATGGGAGGAGGAGTCACCAAGTGCAGACAGATATTTTAAAAATTTAATTGGGGGTCCTCGGGAAGATGGCGGAAGAGTAAGACGCGGAGATCACCTTCCTTCCCACAGATACAGTAGAAATACATCTACACGTGGAACTGCTCCTACAGAACACCCACTGAACGCTGGCAGAAGACGTCCGACCTCCAAAAAGGCAAGAAACTCCCCCCGTACTTGGGTAGGGCAAAAGAAAAAAGAAATAACAGAGACAAAAGAATAGGGACGGCACCTGCACTAGTGGGAGGGAGCCGTGAAGGAGGAAAGATTTCCACGCACTAGGAAGCCCCTTCGCGGGCGGAGACTGCGGGTGGCAGAGGGGGGAAGCTTCGGAGCCACGGAGGAGAGCGCAGCCACAGGGGTGCGGAGGGCAAAGCGGAGAGGTTCCCGCACGGAGGCTCGGCGCCGAGCAGCACTCTCCAGCCCGAGAGGCTTGTCTGCTCACCCGCCGGGGCGGGCGGGGCTGGGAGCTGAGGCTCGGGCTTCGGTCGGATCGCAGGGAGAGGACTGGGGTTGGCGGCGTGAACACAGCCTGAAGGCGTTAGTGCACCACAGCTAGCCGAGAGGGAGTCCGGGAAAAAGTCTGCAGCTGCCGAAGAGGCAAGAGACTTTTTCTTCCCTCTTTGTTTCCTGGTGCGCGAGGAGAGGGGATTCAGAGCGCTGCCTAAACGAACTTCAGAGACGGGCGCGAGCCGCAGCTACCAGCGCGGATCCCACAGCAACAGGGGCGCAGAGGGAAAAACGGAGAGATTCCCGCACAGAGGCTCGGCGCCGAGCAGCACTCTCCAGCCCGAGAGGCTTGTCTGCTCCCCCGCCGGGGCGGGCGGGGCTGGGAGCTGAGGCTCGGCTTCGGTCGGATCGCAGGGAGAGGACTGAGGCTGGCAGCGTGAACACAGCCTGAAGGGATTAGCGCACAACAGCTGGCTGGTAGGGAGTCCGGGAAAAAGTCTGCAGCTGCCGAAGAGGCAAGAGACTTTTTCTTGCCTCTTTGTTTCGCGGCGCGCAAGGAGAGGGGATTCAGAGTGCCGCCTAAACGAACTCCAGAGAAAGGCGTGAGCCGCGGCGATCAGCACGGACCCCAGAGACGGGCGTGAGACGCTGGGGCTGCTGCTGCCGCCTCCAAAAAGCCTGTGTGTGAGCACAAGTCACTCTCCACATCGCCCCTCCCGGGAGCCTGTGCAGCCCGCCACTGCCAGGGTCCCGTGATCCGGGGACAAGTTCCCCGGGAGAACGCACTGCCCGCCTCAGGCTGGTGCAACGTCACGCCGGCCTCGGCCGCCGCAGGCTCACCCCGCCTCCTCTGTACACCTCCCTCCCCGCGGCCTGAGTGAGCCAGAGCCCCCGAAGCAGCTGCTCCTTTAACCCCGTCCTGTCTGTGCGGGGAATAGACGCCCTCAGGCGACCTACACGCAGAGGCGGGTCCAAATCCAAAGCTGAACCCCAGGAACTGTGCGAACAGGGAAGATAAGGGGAAATCTCTCCCAGCAGCCTTAGAAGCAGCGGATTAAAACTCCACAAACAACTTGATGTGCCTGCATCTGGTGAATACCTGAATAGACAACGAATCATCCCAAATTCAGGAGGTGGACTTTGGGAGCAGGATATATTAATTTTTCCCCTTTTCCTTTATTTGTGAGTGTATATGTATATGCTTCTGGGTGCGATTTTGTCTGTATAGCTTTGCTTTACAATAGCTTTATTTTACTTCACTATATTATAGCCTCTTTCTTTCTTTCTTTCTTTCTTTCTATTTTTTCTCCCTTTTACTCTGAGCCGTGTGGACGAAAGGCTCTTGGTGCTCCAGCCAGGCATCAGGGCCGTGCCTCTGAGGTGGGAGAGCCAACTTCAGGACACTGGTCCACAAGAGACCTCCCAGCTTCACGTAATACCAAACGGCAAAAATCTCTCAGAGAGCTCCATCTCAACATCAAGACCCAGCTTCACTCAACGACCAGCAAGCTACAGTGCTGGACACCCTATGCCAAACAACTAGCAAGACAGGAACACAGCCCCATCCATTAGCAGAGAGGCTGCCTAAAATCATAATAAGGCCACAGACACCCCAAAATACACCACCAGACGTGGACGTGCCCACCAGAAAGACAAGATCCAACCTCATCCACCAGAGCTCAGGCACTAGTTCCCTCCACCAGGAAGCCTACACAACCCACTGAACCAACCTTAGCCACTGGGGACAGATACCAAAAACAACAGGAACTACGAACCTGCAGCCTGTGAAAAGGAGACCCCAAACACAGTAAGATAAGCAAAATGAGACGACAGAAAAACACACAGCAGATGAAGGAGCAGGGTCAGAACATACCAGACTTAACAAATGAAGAGGAAATAGGTAGTCTACCTGAAAAAGAATTCAGAATAATGATAGTAAGGATGATCCAAAATCTTGGAAATAGAATAGACAAAATGCAAGAAACATTTAACAAGGACGTAGAAGAACTAAAGAGGAACCAAGCAATGATGAAAACCACAATAAATGAAATTAAAAATACTCTAGATGGGATCAATAGCAGAATAACTGAGGCAGAAGAAAGGATAAGTGACCTGGAAGATAAAATGGTGGAAATAACTACTGCAGAGCAGGATAAAGAAAAAAGAATGAAAAGAACTGAGGACAGTCTCAGAGACCTCTGGGACAACATTAAACGCGCCAACATTCGAATTATAGGGGTCCCAGAAGAAGAAGAGAAAAAGAAAGGGACTGAGAAAATATTTGAAGAGATTATAGTTGAAAACTTCCCTAATATGGGAAAGGAAATAGTTAATCAAGTCCTGGAAGCACAGAGAGTCCCATACAGGATAAACCCAAGGAGAAACACACCAAGACACATATTAATCAAACTGTCAAAAATTAAATATAAGGAAAACATATTAAAGGCAGCAAGGGAAAAAAAACAAATAACACACAAGGGAATCCCCATAAGGTTAACATCTGATCTTTCAGCAGAAACTCTGCAAGCCAGAAGGGAGTGGCAGGATATACTTAAAGTGATGAAGGAGAAAAACCTGCAACCAAGATTACACTACCCAGCAAGGATCTCATTCAGATTCGATGGAGAAATTAAAACCTTTACAGACAAGCAAAAGCTGAGAGAGTTCAGCACCACCAAACCAGCTTTACAACAAATGCTAAAGGAACTTCTCTAGGCAAGAAACACAAGAGAAGGAAAACACCTACAATAACAAACCCAAAACATTTAAGAAAATGGGAATAGGAACATACATATCGATAATTACCTTGAATGTAAATGGATTAAATGCTCCCACCAAAAGACACAGGCTGGCTGAATGGATACAAAAACAAGACCCATATATATGCTGTCTACAAGAGACCCACTTCAGACCTAGAGACACATATAGACTGAAAGTGAGGGGATGGAAAAAGATATTCCATGCAAATGGAAATCAAAAGAAAGCTGGAGTAGCAATTCTCATATCAGACAAAATAGACTTTAAAATAAAGACTATTACAAGAGACAAAGAAGGACACTATATAATGATCAAGGGATCGATACAAGAGGAAGGTATAACAATTGTAAATATTTATGCACCCAACATAGGAGCACCTCAATACATAAGGCAAATACTAACAGCCATAAAAGGGGAAATCGACAGCAACACAATCATAGTAGGGGACTTTAACACCCCACTCTCACCAATGGACAGATCATCCAAAATGAAAATAAATAAGGAAACACAAGCTTTAAATGATACATTAAACAAGATGGACTTAATTGATATTTATAGGACATTCCATCCAAAAACAACAGAATACACATTTTTCTCAAGTGCTCATGGAACATTCTCCAGGATAGATCATATCTTGGGTCACAAATCAAGCCTTGGTAAATTTAAGAAAATTGAAATCGTATCAAGTATCTTTTCCGACCACAACGCTATGAGACTAGATATCAATTACAGGAAAAGACCTGTAAAAAATACAAACACATGGAGGCTACACAATACATTACTTAATAACGAAGTGATCACTGAAGAAATCAAAGGGGAAATCAAAAAATACCTAGAAACAAATGACAATGAAGATACGACGACCCAAAACCTATGGGACGCAGCAAAAGCAGTGCTAAGAGGGAAGTTTATAGCAATACAAGCCTACCTCAAGAAACAGGAAACATCTCGAATAAACAACCTAAACTTGCACCTAAAGCAATTAGAGAAAGAAGAACAAAAAAACCCCAAAGCCAGCAGAAGGAAAGAAATTATAAAGATCAGGTCAGAAATAAATGAAAAAGAAATGAAGGAAACAATAGCAAAAATCAATGAAACTAAAAGCTGGTTCTTTGAGAAGATAAACAAAATTGATAAACCATTAGCCAGACTCATCAAGAGAAAAAGGGAGAAGACTCAGATCAATAGAATTAGAAATGAAAAAGGAGAAGTAACCACTGACACTGCAGAAATACAAAAGATCATGAGAGATTACTACAAGCAACTCTATGCCAATAAAATGGACAACCTGGAAGAAATGGACAGATTCTTAGAAATGCACAAACTGCCGAGACTGAACCAGGAAGAAATAGAAAATATGAACAGACCAATCACAAGCACTGAAATTGAAACTGTGATTAAAAACCTTCCAACAAACAAAAGCCCAGGACCAGATGGCTTCACAGGTGAATTCTATCAAACATTTAGAGAAGAGCTAACACCTATCCTTCTCAAACTCTTCCAAAATATTGCAGAGGGAGGAACACTCCCAAACTCATTCTACGAGGCCACCATCACCCTGATACCAAAACCAGACAAAGATGTCACAAAGAAAGAAAACTACAGGCCAATATCACTGATGAACATAGATGCAAAAATCCTCAACAAAATACTAGCAAACAGAATCCAACAGCACATTAAAAGGATCATACACCATGATCAAGTGGGGTTTATCCCAGGAATGCAAGGATTCTTCAATATACGCAAATCAATCAATGTGATACATCATATTAACAAACTGAAGGAGAAAAACCATATGATCATCTCAATAGATGCAGAGAAAGCTTTCGACAAAATTCAACACCCATTTATGATAAAAGCCCTGCAGAAAGTAGGCATAGAGGGAACTTTCCTCAACATAATAAAGGCCATATATGACAAACCCACAGCCAACATTGTCCTCAATGGTGAAAAACTGAAACCATTTCCACTAAGATCAGGAACAAGACAAGGTTGCCCACTCTCACCACTATTATTCAACATAGTTTTGGAAGTGTTAGCCACAGCAATCAGAGAAGACAAAGAAATAAAAGGAATCCAAATCGGAAAAGAAGAAGTAAAGCTGTCACTATTTGCAGATGACATGATACTATATATAGAGAATCCTAAAGATGCTACCAGAAAACTCCTAGAGCTAATCAATGAATTTGGTAAAGTAGCAGGATACAAAATTCATGCACAGAAATCTCTTGCATTTCTATACACTAATGACGAAAAATCTGAAAGTGAAATTAAGAAAACACTCCCATTTACCATTGCAACAAAAAGAATAAAATATCTAGGAATAAACCTACCTAAGGAGACAAAAGACCTGTATGCAGAAAATTATAAGACACTGATGAAAGAAATTAAAGATGATACAAATAGATGGAGAGATATACCATGTTCCTGGATTGGAAGAATCAACATTGTGAAAATGACTCTACTACCCAAAGCAATCTACAGATTCAATGCAATCCCTATCAAACTACCACTGGCATTTTTCACAGAACTAGAACAAAAAATTTCACAATTTGTATGGAAACACAAAAGACCCCGAATAGCCAAAGCAATCTTGAGAACGAAAAATGGAGCTGGGGGAATCAGGCTCCCTGACTTCAGACTATATTACAAAGCTTCAGTAATCAAGACAGTTCGGTACTGGCACAAAAACAGAAATATAGATCAATGGAACAGGATAGAAAGCCCAGAGATAAACCCACACACATATGGGCACCTTATTTTTGATAAAGGAGGCAAGCATATACAGTGGAGAAAAGACAGCCTCTTCAATAAGTGGTGCTGGGAAAATTGGACAGGTACATGTAAAAGTATGAAAATAGAACACTCCCTGACACCATGCACAAAAATAAACTCAAAATGGATTAAAGACCTAAGTGTAAGGGCAGACACTATCAAACTCTTAGAGGAAAACATAGGCAGAACACTCTATGACATACATCACAGCAAGATTCTTTTTGACCCAGCTCCCAGAGAAATGGAAATAAGAACACAAATAAACAAATGGGACCTAATGAAACTTAAAAGCTTTTGCACAGCAAAGGAAACCATAAACAAGACCAAAAGACAACCATCAGAATGGGAGAAAATATTTGCAAATGAAGCAACTGACAAAGGATTAATCTCCAAGATTTACAAGCAGCTCATGCAGCTCAATAACAAAAAAACGAACAACCCAATCCAAAAATGGGCCGAAGACCTAAATAGACATTTCTCCAAAGAAGATATACAGATGGCCTACAGACACATGAAAGAATGCTCAACATCATTAATCATTAGAGAAATGCAAATCAAAACTACAATGAGATATCATCTCACACCGGTCAGAATGGCCATCATCAAAAAATCTAGAAACAATAAATGCTGGAGAGGGTGTGGAGGAAAGGGAACACTCTTGCACTGTTGGTGGGAATGTAAATTGATACAGCCACTATGGAGAACAGTATGGAGGTTCCTTAAAAAACTACAAATAGAACTACCATACGACCCAGCAATCCCACTACTGGGCATATACCCTGAGAAAACCATAGGTCAAAAAGAGTCATGTACCAAAATGTTCATTGCAGCTCTATTTACAATAGCCAGGACATGGAAGCAATCTAAATGTCCATCGACAGATGAATGGATAAAGAAGATGTGGCACATATATACAATGGAATATTACTCAGCCATAAAAAGAAATGAAATGGAGGTATTTGTAATGAGGTGGATGGAGTTAGAGTCTGTCATACAGAGTGAAGTAAGTCAGAAAGAGAAAAACAAATACAGTATGCTAACACATATATACGGAATCTAAGGGGAAAAAAAAAAAAAAAAAAAAAAGGCCATGAAGAACCTAGTGGCAAGACGGGAATAAAGACACAGACCTACTAGAGAATGGACTTGAGGATATGGGGAGGGGGTGGGGTGAGATGTGACAGGGTAAGAGAGTGTCATGGACATATATACACTACCAAATGTAAAATAGATAACTAGTGGGAAGCAGCCGCATAGCACAGGGAGATCAGCTCGGTGCTTTGTGACCACCTAGAGGGATGGGATGGGGAGGGTGGGAGGGAGGGAGATGCAAGAGGGAAGAGAAATGGGAACATATTGTATATGTATAACTGATTCACTTTGTTATAAAGCAGAAGCTAACACAGCATTGTAAGGCAATTATACTTCAATAAAGATGTTAAAAAAAAAAAAAAAAAAAAAAAAAGATTACTCTACCCAGCCAGGATCTCATTCAGATTCGATGGAGAAATTAACATCTTTACAGACAAGCAAAAGTTAAGAGAATTCAGCACCACCAAACCAGCTTTACAACAAATGCTAAAGGAACTTCTCTAGGCAGGAAACACAAGAGAAGGAAAATACCTACAAAAACAAACCCAAAACAATTAAGAAAATGGTAATAGGACCATACATACTGATAATTACCTTAAATGTAAATGGATTAAATGCTCCAACCAAAAGACATAGACTGCCTGAAAGAATACAAAAACAAGACCCATATATATGCTGTCTATAAGAGACGCACTTCAGACCTAGGGACACATACAGACTGAAAGTGAGGAGATGGAGAAAGATATTCCATGCAAATGGAAATCAAAAGAAAGCTGGAGTAGCAATTCTCATATAGACAAAATAGACTTGAAAATAAAGAGTATTACAAGAGACAAAGAAGGATACTACATAATGATCAAGGGGTCAATCCAAGAAGATATAACAATTGTAAATATTTATGCACCAAACATAGGAGCTCTTCAATAGATAAGGCAAATGCTAACAGTCATAAAAGGGGAAATTGACAGTAACATAATAATAGTAGGGGACTTTAATGCCTCACTTTCACCAATGGACAGATCATCGAAAATGAAAATAAATAAGGAAACACAAGCTTTAAATGACATATTAAAGAAGATGGAATTAATTGATATTTATAGGACATTCCATCCAAAAACAACAGAATACACTTTCTTCTCAAGTGCTCATGGAACATTCTCCAGGATAGATCATATCTTAGGTCACAAATCAAGCCTTGTTAAATTTAAGAAAATTGAAATCTTATCAAGTATTATTTCCGACCACAACGCTATGAGACTAGATATCAATGACAGGAAAAAATCTGTAAAAAATACAAACACATGGAGGCTAAACATCACACTACTAAATAAACAAATAAACACCCTAAACTTACACCTAAAGCAATTAGAGAAAGAAGAACAAAAAACCCCAAAGTTAGCAGAAGGAAAGAAATCACAAAGATCAGATTAGAAATAAATGAAAAAGAAATGAAGGAAAGGATAGCAAAGATCAATAAAACTAAAAGCTGGTTCTTTGAGAAGATAAACAAAATTGATAAACCACTAGCCAGACTCATCAAGAAAAAATGGAGAAGACTCAAATCAACAGAATTAGAAATGAAAAAGGAGGAGTAACAACTGACACTGCAGAAATACAAGAATCATGAGGGATTACTACAAGCAACTATATGCCAATAAAATGGACAACCTGGAAGAAATGGACAAATTTTTACAAAAGCACAACCTTCCAAGACTGAGCCCGGAAGAAATAGAAAATATAAACAGACCAATCACAAGCACTGAAATTGAGACTGTGATTAAAAATCTTCCAACAAACAAAAGCCCAGGACCAGATGCTTTCACAGGCAAATTCTATCAAACATTTAGAGAAGAGCTAAAACCTATCCTTCTCAAACTCTTCCAAAATATAGCAGAGGGAGGAACACTCCCAAACTCATTCTATGAGGCCACCATCACCCTGATACCAAAACCAGACAAAGATGTCACAAAAAAAGAAAACTACAGACCAATATCACTGATGAACATAGATGTAAAAATCCTCAACAAAATACTAGCAAACAGAATCCAACAGCACATTAAAAGGATCATACACCATGATCAAGTGGTGTTTATTCCAGGAATGCAAGGATTCTTCAATATATGCAAATCAATCAATGTGATACACCATATTAACAAACTGAAGGATAAAAACCATATGATTATCTCATAGATGCAGAAAAAGCTTTTGGCAAAATTCAACACCGAATTATGATAAAAACTCTCCAGAAAGTAGGCATAAAAGAAACTTACCTCAACGTAATAAAGGCCATATATGACAATCCCACAGCAAACATCGTTCTCAACGGTGAAAAACTGAAACCATTTCCTCTAAGATCAGGAACAAGACAAGGTTGCCCACTCTCACCACTATTATTCAACATAGTTTTGGAAGTTTTAGCCACAGCAATCAGAGAAGACAAAGAAATAAAAGGAATCCAAATCGGAAAAGAAGAAGTAAAGCTGTCACCGTGTGCAGATGACATGATACTACACATAGAGAATCCTAAGGATGCTACCAGAAAACTACTAGAGCTAATCAATGAATTTGGTAAAGTTGCAGGATACAAAATTCATGCACAGAAATCTCTTGCATTCCTATACACTAATGATGAAAAATCTGAAAGAGAAATGAAGGAAACACTTCCATTTACCATTGCAACAAAAAGAATAAAATACCTAGGAATAAACCTACCTAAGGAGACAGAAGACCTGTATGTAGAAAACTATAAGACACTGATGAAAGAAATTAAAGATGATTCAAACAGATGGATAGATATACCATGTTCTTGGATTGGAAGAATCAACATTGTGAAAATGACTATACTACCCGAAGCAATCTACAGAATCAATGCAATCCCTATCAAATTACCAATGGCATTTTTTACAGAACTAGAACAAAAAATCTTAAAATTTGTATGGAGACACAAAAGACCCCTAATGGCCAAAGCAGTCTTGAGGGAAAAAAACAGAGCTGGAGGAATCAGACTCGCTGACCTCAGACTATACTACAAAGCTACAGTAATCAAGACAATATGGTCCTGGAACAAAAACAGAAATATAGATCAATGGAACAGGATAGAAAGCCCAGAGGTAAACCCACACACCTATGGTCAACTAATCTATGACAAAGGAGGCAAGGATACACAATGGAGAAAAGACAGTCTCTTCAATAAGTGGTGCTGGGAAAACTGGACAGCTACATGTAAAAGAAAGAAATTAGAACCTCCTAACAGCATACACAAAAAAATCCTCAGAATGGATTAAAGACCTAAATGTAATTTAGACCTAAATTAAAGACCTAAAGGCCAGACACTATAAAACTCTTAGAGGAAAACATAGGAAGAACACTCTTCGACATAAATCACAGCAAGATCCTATTTGACCTACCTCGTAGAGAAAGGGAAATAAAAACAAAAATAAACAAATGGGACCTAATGAAACTTAAAAGCTTTTGCACAGCAAAGGAAACCATAAACAAGATGAAAAGACAATCCTCAGAATGGGAGAAAACATTTGCAAATGAAGCAAGTGACAAAGGATTAATCTCCAAAATATACAAGCAGCTCATGCAGCTCATCAAAAACAAACAACCCATTCCAAATTTGGGCAGAAAATCTAAATAGACATTTCTCCAAAGAAAATATACAGATTACCAACAAACACATGAAAGGATGCTCAACATCACTAATCATTAGAGAAATGCAAATCTGCGTTGAGGGACCACCTCACACCAGTCAGAATGGCCATCATCAAAAAATCTACAAACAATAAATGCTGGAGAGGGTGTGGAGAAAAGGGAACCTTCTTGCACTGTTGGTGGGAATGTAAATTCATACAGGCACTATGGAGAACAGTATGGAGGTTCCTTAAAAAACTAAAAATGGAACTACCATATGACCCAGCAATCCCACTACTGGGCATATACCCTGAGAAAACCATAATTCAAATGTGACATGTACCTGAATGTTTATTGCAGCACTATTTACAATAGCCAGGACATGGAAGCAACCTAAGTGTCCATCGACAGATGAATGGATAAAGAAGATGTGGCACATATATACAATAGAATATTACTCAGCCATAAAATAAACGAAATTGAGTTATTTGTAGTGAGGTGGATAGACCTAGAGTCTGTCATACAGAGTGAAGTAAGTCAGAAAGAGAAAAACAAATACCGTATGTTAACACATATATATGGAATAAAAACAAAATGGTTCTGATAAACCTAGGGGCAGGACAGGAATAAAGACTCAGACGTAGAGAATGGACTTGAGGACATGGGGATGGGGAAGGGTAAGCTGGGACGAAGTGACAGAGTAGCATTGACATATATACACTACCAAATGTAAAATAGGTAGCTAGTGGGAAGCAGCTACATTGCACAGGGAGATCAGCTCGGTGCTTTGTGACCACCTAGAGGGGTGGGATAGGGAGGGTGGGAGTGAGACACAAGAGGGAGGGGATATGAGGATATATGTATACATATAGCTGATTCACTTTGTTATACAGCAGAAACTAATGCACCATTGTGAAGAAATTATACTGCAATAAAGATGTTAAAAAAATCATGTATATTCCGTTTTAACTTAGGATGATTAATTTTAGTGAACTGGTAAAGAAAGAAGCCTGATTGCATCTAGTTGAGGAGTAGGATCTGTGGTGAAGAAATGGAAATGAGTATGAACTGTGTTTTGAAGAATGTGGGTATGAAGGGGGGAAAGAAATCAGTAGCTGAGGATTCACAGGATCAAGAAGAGGCAGGGATGACACCTTCCATAATTTTATATGTTCTGGAAAACAGTTTTTGTGTATAATAAAAACTAAATAAGATATTAATTCCTGTCTCACATTCTTAATTGGAATTGTCAATGTGACATATTCATTTGATGCCCAAAATTACCTTAAATTTAGCCAATTTATATATTCCACCCCAATCCTATCTATCTACCATCTTATTTATATCAAATGATGGCAACATTGATCAGTAAAACAAATAAACAAATGCATCAGAATTTTCACTGACTTTTCCCTTCTTTCTCCCATACTTCACATGTCTCAGGAGCTATTGTTGCTGTACATGTAAAATATAGGGAGAATATTCCCACCTCAACTTTGACTACTCTGTTCTGACTCACCACCATCTCACTTCTAGATTTCTCTGCCATAGGCTCCTAACAGCATCTGTATAGTCTATTTTCAACCCACAGTAGCCAAAGTATGCCTTATAAAATGTAAGTCACATAATGTCACAGAGATACACAAAGCCACCCAATGGTTTCCCATTTCTCTCAGATTAAAGTCAAAATAATTACAATGGCCTTCATGACTGCATTATCTGGGCCCTGTTTCTTTGCTGTCTGGTCCCATCTCCTGCTCTCTCTGCTTCAAGCCATACCCACCTCCACATGTCTTCGAATAGTTTAACAAAACCTCTCCTCAGATCCTTTATACTGCTTACTCTCACTTCTGGGAATTCTCTTCTCCAGAATATTCATTAAAGCTAAATCTCTCACTTCCTTCCAGTCTTTGCTCAGATTTCACCTTATAACAAGGACTACCTTGACCACCTTATTCAAAAGTGTCAAATCTCCCCAATAATTTTTTGTTTGTTTTGTTCTCTGTTGTGTTCTAAGTACTTTGGACAGTTCCTGGCATAAAATAGGTGCTCATAAATATTTAATTGTTGAATGAATCTATGAATGAGCAAATTTAGTCATTTCTGATCACTTCCAGCTTCCGGAAGAACATCACTCTGTGTAGTACTGACAAGATATGTATATATAGGTAGTTTGGACATCTTTATGTTTTAAGAGAAGCATAATTTTAAGTGCCAATATGCAATACAGTGTCAACTTAGAAAGTGTTTGAAAACAATTATTGGGGACCAAAGGCTATTTCCGGGGAAGAGAATATTCACAGGAAATGGGATCAATTCCAGTGCAATAATATACATCCTCTTCTCTTGCCCCTAAGGACTGCCTGACTCATCTTCATTTAAAGGAGTCCACAGCTTCAAGGCAAATCACTTTGTGTACTAAAGCTGCAAGACCCACTCCATAGGATACCACCTACACTGGGAGGCTATTATTATATGCCATATTTCAGAACTTGAGTGCCTATTACATTATTTAACTAGATCTGAGAACTTGGAAAAAGTTTATATTCTGTCTTCCTGCTCCAACCAGGATTGCTGCGTTTGTTCAGAATGCCCAATGCAAATAAAGACGCAGACGTAGAGAATGGACTTGAGGACACGGGGAGGGGGGAGGGTAAGCAGGGATGAAGTGAGAGAGTGGGATAGACATATATACACTACCAAATGTAAAATAGATAGCTAGTGGGAAGCAGCCGCATAGCACAGGGAGATCAGCTCAGTGCTTTGTGACCACCTAGAGGGGTGGGATAGGGAGGGTGGGAGGGAGATGCAAGAGGGAGGAGATATGGGGATATATGTATATGTATAGCTGATTCACTTTGTTATAAAGCAGGAACTAACACACCATTGTAAAGCAATTATACTCCAATAAAAATAAATAAATACAAATAAAAGCAGAAAGAAAAAAAAAAGAATGCCCAATGGATAGGGTAGTCATAACATTTATCATCCAACTTAGGGCATTTTTGTGATTGAAAAGGAGCACTATTAATAATAATAACAGGGTACAAAACAGGAATATGGTCACCCAACTATGGATATGAGGACTCTGATGTGGTAGTGCTATGAAAGGTCTTAGTCATAGTCTCTTCATTTGCTGGATCATTGGTTGGTTGGCCTGGTGGGTCCTAGGGGAGGGACTGAAATGGTTCAGAAGCTTTAAGAGATACCTAGGGAACTTGGAGCATTGGGCATTTTCTCACTGGTATAGATAAAGAACTTCTACATTTTAGCAACCACACTGGCTGAGTGTTCTCCCTGTGACTTTACACCTCAGTTTGCCCAGGACAGTCCTGTTTTATGCTTATTGTCACAGTGGAATTATTAATAACTGCCTTTTATTTTCAATTTTTCCCAGTTTATATTATAAATCATTGCTATAATTTACTTCTTTGAAAAATTGCTATTTCATCAGAATCTGCCAATTATACTGGAGCATTGAAATCTGTGACTTGGTGAGCAAAATAGAAAAAAAAAAAGAGGGTTCAAGACCTGCTGTACTAGATTGCACCCACATCCTACAGATTTAACTCTCCACCCAAAGTCACCTAAGTAATTTGATCAATTTCTCACCTCAGTTCTACTAAACCAACGTGGTCTTGCTAACAATCAGACTCATGCCATTTCCACTTCTACTTATTTTCTAATGTATATTACCAATCATTTATTGCTTTTTAAATTTTAAATATGTGAGTTTAATCCTAATAAGTCCATAGAACTATAAAATCCTTGGGCCCGTTTTATACAGTCAGCCCTCTACATTCAAGAGTTCTGCATCCACAGATTCAACCAACCGGGGATCAAAAATATTAGAACAAAAAGTCCAGAAAGTTCAAAAAAGCAAAACTTGAATTTTCTTCTCACAAGCAATTATTTCTTTCATGTACATTGTATTTACAACTCTTTACATAGCATTTCCATTGTATTAGGTATTATAAGTAATCTAGAGATGATTTAATATGAGGATGTGCATTGGTTATAGGCAAATGCTAAGTCATTTTATTGTAAGGGATTTGAGCATCTGTGGCTTTTGCTATCCATGGGGGTCATGGAACCAATGTCCCCACAGATACCAAGAGACAACTGTAAATCCCCTTTAGCATTAATCAAATATTGTTATGAACTGGAACATTTTTCCATGCTAGATTACAAAGTATATATTACCAAACATCTCCTGTGAATAATCAAAAATGGTTTGTACCTCTTTGCATAGCCTTCTAGGAGCATCTGCACTAAATCATTTCTCTGTCTCGAATGGACAAGGACAAGGCCTTTTATCATGCTCATGTAATAACTACACATTATTTCTCCCACTATTATTTTCCCTCTTTTCTGATTAAAAAAAAGTATCTTTTTATTTACCTCACTTAAAATTTACCTTTTTAACCATATAGACTTTATTAAAATTTCCATCCACAAGACATTAACATTATTCTATTACATTATTATGTAAATCACATATTATATATTTATATAAATTTCCATTTAAATGATATGTTTATATAATACTACAATATGATAATTATATATTTTAATGAGGTGTGATATAAATAATTAATTAAAAATATAAGAAAATGTATATTCATGGTTACAGCTTGCCACTCAATTTCTTATTATTTTGGACCAGCCTTTCCTATAGTGTCTCCACTGAAGAGTCTCTTTTTTTTTTTTTTTAACATCTTTATTGGAGTATAATTGCTTTACAATGGTGTGTTAGTTTCTGCTTTATAACAAAGCGAATCAGTTATACATATACATATGTTCCCATATCTCTTCCCTCTTGCATCTCCCTCCCTCCCGCCCTCCCTATCCCACCCCTCTAGGTGGTCACAAACCACCAAGCTGATCTCCCTGTGCTATGCGGCTGCTTCCCACTAGCTATCTATTTTACACTTGGTAGTGTATATATGTCCATGCCACTCTCTCACTTTGTCACAGCTTACCCTTCCCCCTCCCTATATCCTCAAGTCCATTCTCTAGTAGGTCTGTGTCTTTATTCCCGTCTTATCCCTAGGTTCTTGATGACCTTTTTTTTTTTTCTTAGATTCCATATATATGTGTTAGCATACGGTATTTGTTTTTCTCTTTCTGACTTACTTCACTCTGTATGACAGACTCTAGTTCCATCCAGCTCACTGAGGAGTCTCCTGAGTCAGATATCTCAGCTTGAATTTTGCCTCCATATTTAATAAACTGTATGATATCAAACAAGTGACTTAACCTATTTTTCCTTAGTCTCCTTTTCTATAAAATGCAGAAAATAATAATACTTACCTTATAGGGTTGCAGCAAGGATTAAATGAATCACTGCACACAATGGTGTTATAAAGGTGCCTGGCTCATAATAAGCACTTTGTAAGTTTGAGCTTAAAAGTATTTGAAAAGGCAAAGTGGTATATAGTATAATATGAATGGGGCTAGCAATTTGATGTTATGGATTTGGATCCACATCTGCATTTACTAGCTTTGTGACACTGAGGGTGTTAGATCTCCCAGAATTTTTCCTTCCTTCCTTCCTTCTCCCAGAATTTTTCTCTCCTTCCTTCCTTCCTTCTCCCAGAATTTTTCTCTCCTTCCTTCCTATCTCCCTTCCTCCCTCCCTCCCTTCCTTCCTTCCTTCCTCTCTTGTCATTAAAATAGGGACAATAATACCTGTACCAGAATAATGATATAGACTTGGGATCACTTATTTTAAAACAATTATTAAGGTCTTAATTATAGTTTTCCAAACTTGTGCGCTTAGAATCATAGGACTTAATAGGAGTTGGAATTTCTTTAATATAATCCTCTGCAACAAAATCCTTCCAATTGCACGGTTTGATGGATCGCCGACTCTCTGACGTGAAAGTTGTAAAGAATTCAGCCACTTCCCTCAAAAGTCCATTTCAGCAGTGCAAATAGAATTGCCACATAACTGAGTTAGTGTTTTTCAAATACTAAGTTGCGATGCATCAGTGCTCATAAAATCAATCTGGTGGATGGCCATCATCAATAGAATAGAGGAAAATAGTTTTTAAGAAATACATACAATATAGTAGAAGTAAACATTTTCTTAAAAACTTGTATTTCTCGCATATATTTACACATACATACACACATGCATAGATACATGTATTTATATGTATGTATATATGCACATGACACTGTATGTGTGTATATACATATAGAAATGTGGTAATCGGTCATGCCAATGTATTTTTTTTTAAAGTCTTTATTGAATTTGTTACAATATTGCTTCTGTTTCATGTTTTGGTTTTTTTGGCCGTGAGGCATGTGGGATCTTAGCTCCACAACCAGGGATTGAACCTGCACCCCCTGCATCGGAAGGCGAAGTCTTAACCACTGGACTGCCAGGGAAGTCTCATGCCAATGTATTTTTCCATATACAAGTGGTAGTATGCCCATGTGAAAACTGGTCATGATGTTAAATGTGTATCTTACATTATGAATTGAAGTCAAGGTTTTAATGAGATGATTTAGAATCTATTATCTCTTTTAACTTTTCTCCTACCTGAATTTCCTTCTTTCCTTTTCTCCATTAAGGAAATACCTCTTTGTTTGCTGACTCAGAGAAGAGATGTAACAGGGTAGAACTCAAAAATAATTTTTGTGTTCCAAAATGTGAAGTCCTTAAGACAGTTTAGAAAACTGGTGTGAAAAAGAGAGAACTTAGGCCAAAAACAGGGGGAAGAAATTCTCTTCCAGCTTTAGAGATAGGGGAGGGAGAGAATGAGAAGAACAGCATTGACTTCTCAGTAGCTTCCTGGAAAGTAGTAATTATCTGAGAGAGGAAATTGGTCAGCTGAGGCAGAACGAAAGAGTCTCAAGGCCCAAAGTGGTACAGAAGCAGAGCCACAAAGTCGCCACTAAACTGACCATGGATAAGGACATTTCAGCAATTATTTGTGTATCTAGATATACCTAAGAAATATATTCTCTCTCATCTTTTACAAAACCCTGGAACTATATATATGCCCCTGGAAATCATGGTACATCTCAGGAAGGAGTGATTTAAAATTCCTCCAAGCTTTACATTGTGAGGGCCTAAAATAGAAGATATGTTAAGTTATATATAAGAAAGTCATATATTTGTACACCTGCATTTGAGAATTGAGGTTCTTCTCTGATTTGTGACTTTATAAACTTATTATTCTATTATAAGGATATGTCTGGTTACTGGTCCCAGGATGAAAGGAAGAAGTCCAGGAGGGGTGGTAGGAAAAAACAAAACAAAACAAAAAAAACTTGTGCTTTCAAAAAAATGGGAATAGTTATTCCTGTTGACAAACTATCCTGTGTAGTTGCCTAATCAGATCCTGGATCCAGCTCTGGAAAATCATGTCTATTCTCTAGCGATGCACTTAAGGTATGTATAGTCCCAGGTGATTTGCAAAAGTGGCCATCTTTGGACAGCACAAGCCACGGATAACCCTTGTGTATATTAAGAAATGGTGTGAAGGTTATAGCTGTTTAAGTAAAAAAGAGCAAACGACTCATATAAAGTCTGTCTTTAATACCCTAATAATGTGTTCATTCTATCTTCCCCCCATCATCACTCAATTCTGCTCAGTAACGGGGGGAAGAAAATTTACTGCTGAGGTCTCCAGTAGACTCAAAGGTCCTAGGCACAGGGAAATGATCTTTAGGAGAATATCATCAACTGACCAAAAACGTGGTCGCTCAGGTCCACATGCAATGGTATTCGCCAACATACAATTAGAGGGAACTTTCTCTGCTAGACCACCTTCACTTCTGACACCAAGTTTGGGGGGTTCCCAAAACCATCCTCAGGTTTGATAATTCACTAAAAGAACTCTCCAAGCTCACTGAAAGCTATTACACCCATGATTCATTACGGGGAAATGACACAGCTTAAAATTAGCCGAAGAGATTCATAGGGTAGACCTGGAGGGGTCCAAATGCTGAGCTTCTGGTTGTCCTTTTCCTGTGGAATCATAGACAGTGTTACTTTTTCCTGGCCACACAGTGTGACAATACACACACACATAGAATTGCCAACCAGGGAAGCTGTCCTGAGCCTCTGATGTCCAGGGTTTCTACTGGGGTTTAATCATATACCATCCATACGGTTGACTGCTGGTATCCAGCCCCTCTTGGACACTGTCAGGGTAATAGTCTCCAGTTCTCCTGATAATGTATGTCGCAAAGCTCTCATCATAAATCACATCATTAGACTATCTAGTGGCCAAAGCCCCCAGGCAAATAGAGACTCTCCTGTCAGAGAGAAGTTCCAGGGACCTAGAGATTACCACTTAGTAGCCAAGGATAAAGGCTAAACCTCTCTTTGAGTAAGGGTAATTCTTCACTGCACAGGGCCATACATGGATCTCTGGTCATCTGTCCTGAGAACAAGAGTCTCCACTGGACTCAAATGAATCACATTGCTTAAGAGTAAGCCCATGATGCTTTGGGGAAACACAGTTTCTAATGCTCTTCTCACTTTGATTGGTTATTCAGAAATGCTTTCTCCATGATAGAAATATTCTAGAAAAATCATGACGATTGTTCACTGAGAGGGTATTTTCAGTAACTGAATTACACAAACATGCATGAACCAAGCAATTTGCTAATGCTAAAGATTCAAAAAAATGAATGAAATAAGACCATGCAACCAAAGAGGTCATTTCAGTAAAAGAAAAACAGTAAGCAGACAATGTTAATAGAATGGAGTACTTTATGAATGGATACCTTATACCTGTGGAATCACAGAAGACAGGAACTTAATCCATCCTGGAGATTTAGGGAAATCTTTCCTTAGATGACCCTTGAAGGATAGCATTCGGCAAAAAGTGAAAGTAGCAGTAGCAGCAACAGCAGCAATTATAATGAAACTAGTTAACAGTTATACAGAATTATAATGTCAGACACTATTCTAAGCCCTTTGAATACATTACTTCATTTAAATCATTAATTTCGGAGGATTGGCAAAATCTATTCGTGAACTCTGAGCCTCTGCTCTCTCTAAATTCATGCCTTAAGGTAAAAATGTCTTGAAAGTCTGTCACCATTTCTCAAAATGCAGCTAGGGGAGTTTATATAGCCCTATCCAAAAGGAAAGAATGCCACTTGGCTAGAGATATTACTCGACAAATGCATGTACAAAAAGGTAAGTGTTTTCAGACTTCACTTGTATTGCAGCAATCGTACGAACCAGGAGAGCTTTTCCTTAATCAGGAGCATTCCTCTTCTCATTCCTCATTTGCAGACTCTCCTCCCTCTCACTATGAAGTAGGAAGCTGTGTTTGAGGCAATGACAAATCCTGGGGCCTGCGTTTCACTCATCTTGCATGCAGTGCTCCCATTGAGGCCACTTAATCCGATTGACGTCAGCCAGCGCTCCGTGCACAGAATGTGCCACTCAGAATCTAGGAGAATCGATCATCCCTCAACTCACATTGCCATGACACCTAGAGCCTCCAATTTATCTCAGGATTGTAGTTTCTTTTGCTTTTCTTTCTCTTTTCTCTCCTACTAAGAGAAGGATTTTTTTTCTTTCTTTCTTCACAGACAACAACACTTATTAGAGCCCAAGCTTCATCATTGGAAAATTCAGACTATTATCACTTTGCACTGATAATTAAGGTTTTTTCGAGTGAAGCTGTTGTGAAGAGCCAGGTAGGGCTGAAAAAAAACACCATACATCTCAGATCAAACATTCACTGAGATGTGGCCATTAGTAGACATAAAATTTTTTTTGAGGTAATGTGAGTACTTGATATGGAATTTCATTAGCCCCATTAAGGAATGGAAGGAAAAGGAGATTCATGAAACATCTACTCTATTCTGGTCATACCACACACATTATAATATATAAATTGGTTTTCAATCAGGTGTAATTTCTCACGCACCCCCCGCCTTTTCGTGAGGAAATCTGGCAATGTCTGGAGACATTGCTAGCTGTCACACCTGTTAGCATCTAGTGGATAGAGGCCAGCAATGTTGCTGGACGTCTTGCAAGGCATGGGGTAACCCCGCACAACAAAAAATTATCCAGCTTAAACTCCCAATACTATCAATGTCAAGAAGCCCTGAAACTGATTCCCACAACGCCTTATGTGGTGAGTATAATATTCTTAGTCTATAGATGAGACCACTGGAAGCTACTAAATGACTTGTTTGTGTTCACAAAGTTAGTAAGTCTCAGGATTTGAACCCAGAATGCTCTAGCTGCCAAACCTGGACCCTTCCACACCACGCTTTGCTGGACAAGCCTTTGTGGTCAAAGAAACCAGAGCTCTGAAAGTCTGGTCTCTGGAGGCATTTGCCTTTTTCCATGTATAGAAGTCCCTTTTATAAAGTTTATTTCATAAAAACAGGGAGGCACCTCTCTGGTACTGAATTATGAAGACTTATTTGGCCAGTGAGTGCTCCATGGAGAATGCTGGCTACATATACAAAAGGTAATTTCACTTAATCCAATAACAAGGTCCAGTTCTTGCTACCTGTACACTGGGAATCAGTACGTACGTATGTTTGTATGTATGTATGATTTATTCCTCTACTTTTTCCCTCCAAGATACATACATCAATAAATCATGATACCACACCTTAGCTTGCCCTGTATAGTGGAAAAAGATGGGCGATACAATATACTAGACTAAAGTTATATACCAAGGGCTATGATACCAATAGGTGCTGACTTTCACACTGGAAGACTAATTCATTCATTGGTCATTCATTTGGCAAACAAATGTTTATTAAATTCTTGGTATAAACTCAGTACATCTAGCCAGACACATAGTGAATAATTATAACACAGAAAATAATGACAACAATAACTACAGTACTAAAACAGATGAGAGCATGGTGGTATGGTAACACAGAGGAAGAGGCATTTAGCTCTCTTTGGAGACAATGGAGAAGGTCTCCTAAAAGGGATCATATGTAAGCTGAGTGCAATATTGAGGCTGGAGTTCACTAGGTGGAAGAGTGATGGGGCTAAAGGCAAAAGCTAGAGCCAGACTAAGAATCTTGTGGAATAAAAAGTTTGAATGTTATCAGGTAAAAAAAATGATAAACGCCTGAACTAAGGCAAGAGCAATGAGAATGCAGAGGAAAGGCCAGAATCAAAATAGAGTTGGTGGTAGAATTTATAGGTCTTGGAGGTAAAAAGGTTAAGAGAGGAGGATTTCTCCCTGGGGGAATGAGAGTACAGGAAAAGCAATTTACATTTGGACAGAATTACCTTTAAGATACCCATGTTGAGTAAAGAATTTTGTGTTCTAACTAAATATCAGATACTTTACTAGACCCTTCATATATTAGTCATCACAAAAGTCCTGTAATGTAGGTATTAATCTTTTTATTTTAAAAATGAAGGCTCATAGAGATTAACTTGTTCCATTTAATATGGCAATTGCCAAAGTCAAAATGTTACTACAATTCTGGATATGTCTTTGAGTATATACTTGTTAACCACTATGCAAGACTGCCTCTCTTTATAAAGCTGATGCTCAGTAAGACTTAAAATACGTATTTGAGCTAGAAATACAATTCTTGAGCTATTGTTCCTCTAAGTGGCAGTTGAGATCTTGGATGGATATGAAATCATTTATGGAAAGAGTATTAATTAGGAATGAGTAAGAAAGAACCAGCAGTACAGAAGATTGAGGACTGAGTCATTTAAGATGAGTTAGTTCTTCAAGGGGGGAGGGATAGATGGGGAGTTTGGGATCGACATGTACACACCGCTATATTTAAAATAGATAACCCACTAATAGGACCTACTGTATAGCACAGGGAACTCTACTCAATACTCTGTAATAACCTAAATGGGAAAATAATTGGAAAAAGAATAGATACATATGTATGTATAATTGAATCACTTTGCTGTACACCTGAAACTAACACAACATTGTTAATCAACTATACTCCAATATAAAATTTTTTTAAAAAGATGAATTCTTCAAGGAGGTGACCAGAAAGCAGGCAAAGAAGTAGGAAAGGTTGGCAAGGGGAGGATGGTGTCACAGATACAAAGGGAGAAATTGTGAATAATCTTGCTAATGGGTCAGATCTGTTTTGCACACACACACACACACACACACACACACACACACACACAAAGCCTCATTGCACAGGCATGATTAGGATCCCTGATGGGAAAACCTCAATTGATTCTGTTCCAGAGGAGGTGATGCAGTGTCCCTCCTCTTACCACTGCAGCCATTCTAATTCAAGCCCTACTGATCAGGTGAAATGATGAGTATAAAGTCCTCGACACATGTCGACACTCAAAAATGGTACACTGTTCCTCCCCCACTGCCCCAGATATTAGATGACAGCTCTGACAGCAAAGAACTTCAATTCTAGCAGAGAAGAAAATCTGAAACTTCAGCAACTTATTAAATGTTAGCACTGCTCTGCAAGCTAATTATTACTATTTCCATTGTGCAGGTGTTGAAATTTTAACACAGAGAGGTTAAGAACATTTTCTAAGGTCTCAGAGCTAACAAGTAGTCACCCTTGCATTTGAATTTAGGTCCGTTCAGCATCAAAGGCATTGCCCTTTCCTCAGTTCACAAACTTCCTCTTTAAGAAAGAGATATATCCCGGAGAGGTATCTGCATCCCATGCTCATTGCAGCATTGCAGGTGTACCTAGTTTTATTGTGCTTTAAAGATATTGCATTTTTTACAAATTGAAGGTTTGTGGCAACTCTGCTTCAAGCGAGTCTATTGGCATCATTTTTCCAACGTTTTCTCACTTTGTATTTCTGTGTCACATTTTGGTAGTGCTCGCAATATTTCAAACCCTCCGCCAGCAAAAAGATTATAATTCACTGAAGGCTCAGATGATGGTTAGAACTTTTTAGCAATAAAGCATTTTTAATTAAGGTATATACATTTTTTAGACATAATGCTATTGAATACTTAATAGATTACAGCATAATGTAAACAAAAAATTCATGACTAGCATTATTGCAATATTCATTTTGCTGCAGTGGTCTGGAACTGAACCTGCAATATCTCTGAGGTATGCCTGTATTTAAAATAGCCAAGACATGGAAACAACCTAAGTGTCCATCAATGGATGAATAGATAACAACAACAACAACAACAAAATATATATATATATGAATACTACTCAGCCATAAAAAGGAAGGAAATCCTGCTATTTGCAACAACATGGATGGACCTTAAGGGCATTATGCTAAGTAAAGCAAGTCAGACAGAGAAAGACAAATACTATATGATTTAACTTATATGTGGAATCCAAAAAGAACAAACTCTAGGAACAGAGAACAGACTGGCGGAAGTCAGATGTGGGAGGTTAAGGGTGGGCTGGGAAAATTGGTAAAGACGGGCAGAAAAGTACAGACTTCCAGTTATACAATAAGTACTTTCTGGGAATGTAATGTACAGCATGATGACTATAGTTAACAACACTGTATTATATAGTTGAAGTTGCTAAGAGAGTAGATCTTGAAAGTTCTCATCACAAGGAAGAAAATCTGTAATTATCTGAGGTGTTGCACGTTAACTAAACTTATGGTAAATATACATATATATGTAATACGTAAGTTTAAGGTATACAACATAACTTCATATATATGTATATAATGTTGTTACGTTGTACACTTTAAATTTGTACAATGTTCTATGTCAATTCTACCTCAGTATAACTGAAAAAATATTTTTTAAAGAAAGTGACAGAATTGAACTTTCAAAATGCATACCGTTGGGTAAAAGAAAACATGGGTGTTGCCAAGGGTTTAGAGACCTCAATCACACCCACCCCTCCATCCCTCCACCATGATCCCAAAGTTCAGACTCTAATTCTGAATGGGACTGGGCTCCTTCTCTTGGTTTTAGAGGGTTTCTTAACCTCAGCATGCTTGCTATTGACCCAGCTAATTCTTGGTTGGGGGTTGGGGGTGGACGCCCTGGGGCACTGCAGAATGCTTAAAAGCATCCCTGGCCTCTACCTACTAAATGCAAGTAGCACCACCTCAACCCCCCTCCCCATGCCCCACTGTGACAGGTAAAAATAGTTCCAGACTTTGCCAAGTGATTCTTAAGGGACAAAAATGCTCTCTGGTTGAGAACCGCGGGTTTACATGTATGGCGTTCCCACTCTAAGAATTAGTTTACAACCTGAGTTTTGTGCCTGTGACCTCTTTTTATGGAGACTTCATCTGCTTGTGCCCAGACCCTCGTCTCCACCTGCTGTGCCCCGTCCAGCCATCCAGCCATCCGTGTCTCCCTGCTTCAGAAGTGTTCCGGTACAGGGGCTCAGTCAAAGGATCTAGAGCCCCTTCCCTGATCAGATGGCTGAAATGGGTTCCTGATCTGGAGACCAATGCCATGAAAATGAGCTTCCAAATGCTCTGCAGCATTTGGGTGAAAATGGCCTCATAAATCACCTTATTGTTCTGTGGGGCTTTGAGGGTGCTACTGGGAACGGCAGGGACGGTGACTCATCCTGCTGTACTGCTGTAATATTGAAGAAAATAAATAACAGAACTAAGAAGGCATTAAGTGAGAAAATGAGGCACGGGTGCATGAGGCAGAGGTGATCCTACTGCACTGCCTCTAAGTGAATATCACCCAATTAATGGGAAGCAGAATTTAGGAAAAGGAACTGCCGAATCAC